>NC_064816.1:90752621-90783133 GCF_023721935.1 Panthera uncia | reverse complement strand
TATATATATATATATATATATATATATATATATATATACACATGTATGTATACATATACATATATGTACAGGGTTATGATATTTATAATAGCAAAAGTCTGGAAACAACCCAAATGTCGATAAGGAGGGAATTGGTTCAATCCATACAATGGAAAACAATGCACTGGCTTCCTCTATACAATAATAGGACAAGACTTACAGGATGCATTAATGAGACAAGAAAGACCCAAAATTGTGTTTAATATTGGAAAGTAATAAAATGGGGGCCTGTGGTGGGGGCAGTGGTTCTGGGGAAGTGGGAGGATGGCAGACAGGGTTGGGAAGGCTTTGCATCTTCTTTTTCATATTATTTGATATCCTGAGTTGCTTAAATTTATTAGCTATTAAAAAATGTAGCCAAGTATGTATGATCTAGTGACCACACTCCTTGGTAGTTGCCCAAACGAGCTGGAAGCTTATGTCCATACAAAAACCTGCACACAGGTATTTATAGCATTTTTATTCATAACTGCCAAAACTTAAAACAATTAAGGTGTCCTTCAGTAGGTGAATGGATAAGTAAACTGAAATATATCACGATAATGGGATATTTAGCACTAAGAAGAAATCAAGCCGTGAGGAAACATGAAGACAATTTCAGTGCATATTACTAAGTGAAAGAAGCCAATCTGAAAAGGCAACACCCTGTATGATTTCAACTTTATGACATTCTGGAAAAGGCAAAACTATGGAGACAATTTTTAAAAAAGTGGTGGGGCGCCTGGGTGGCTCAGTTGGTTAAGTGTCCAATTTCAGCTCAGGTCATGATCTTGCAGTTTGTGAGTTCGAGCTCCGCATTGGGCTCTGCGCTGAGAGCTCAGAGTCTGGAGCCTGCTTCGGATTCTGTGTCTCCCCATCTCTCTGCCTCTTCCATACTCATGCTCTGCCCCTCTCTGTCTCTCAATAATAAATAAGCATTAAAAAATTAAAAAAATAAAAATAAATTAAAAAAGTGGTTGCTAGGGGTTAGGAGGTTAGGGAGGAAGGACAAGCAAAGCACAGAGGATCTTTAGGGCAGTTAAACTACTCTATAGGATACTATTATGGTGCATATATGTCATTATACATTGGTCCAAACCCACAGAACACACAACACCAACAGTGAACCCCAATGTATACTATGAACTTTGGATGATGATAATGATGTGTCAGTTTAGGTTTATCAAACTGTAACAAAAGCACCACTCTAGTGGGAGATGTTGATAATGGGTGTGTATGTGGGGCAGGCATATAGGAGCAACCTTTGTACATCCTGCTCAATTTTGCTATGAGGCTAATACTGATCTAAAAAAAATCTATTGAAAAGTATATCCTTAAGGTTCAAGCTCTTTTGCTTTCCCTCTGATTTTCTAAGGCACTCTTTGGGGGTAGTATAAGGAGTTACAGAGTGGGGGGCGGGGGCAGGTAGCCCCTAGCACTGGTATTTTTCTCCTCTAGGAATGCATTTCTTCTTCCCCTGGAGGAGGAGGTCCAGGAAGTCAGAGACCAGGACTCCCCTGATGGTCTGATTGAGTTTATTTATTGAGAGAGAGACTGAGAACACAGGGGAGGGGCAGAGAGAGAGGGAAGAGAATCCCAAGCAGGCTCTGCCCTGACAGTACACAGCCCAACCCGGGGCTCTAACTCACAAACCCTGAGCTCATGACCTGAGCCGAAATCAAGAGTCGGTCTAAGCCACCCAGACATCCCCAGGTTTACTCTTATCCACAAGCCCCAAGCTTTGCGTGGAATATCTTTCTTGTTTTCAGCACCCATGCCTTTTACCATCTAAATGTGTCCTTCTGGTTCCCTGTCACCTTTTATGTATGGTCTGTCTTGACACTTGTACATAATATTAAATAACTTAAACACACACTATCTTAATTTATCTATGTTCTACACTCGAAAAGTCATATAGTGTCTGTTTTAAACATTGAGTATAATTCAGGGCAACAAATATTTATTGAACACTAAAATACGAACTATGCACAGTCCCTGATCTCATAAAGTTCCCAATCTGTTAGCCTAACTTGCACTACATCATAGTACTTTCCAGAACACATTTAATAAATGCTTTTGTACCTTGTTGATGAAGATTAATTCTAGTCACCCCAAAATAAACATATCACCCCATCTTTTCTAGTGCAGAAACTTGGCAGGCCAAAATGACTGTCTTAATTACTCCTCTCTGCATCTAACTTCATTTATTTAAAATCTTTTTGTATTCTCCTCTATTTTCCTAGGACTTGAGATTTTAGATACCAACATGGGGAAGCTAACCTTCTTTCACAGCCCACATTTGGAACATTTATAAAGAGCCGTGTTCTCAGATTCCATTAGGAACAGCTGGAGCAGTTAAAGGGTACTTCTCGCTTGGTTAAAAAAAAGAAGGAAAAAAATCCATCTTAAATTGTTAAGTTTCTATAGTCTTTCAGAACATAGAAGCTAACTTAAAATTTTCAGTCAGAGTACAAAGAGTCCTCGGGGCAGCCCAAGAAGATAGAAGAATTCTCAGCACACTGTACACTTTCAGAAGAAAAATACTGAGAATAAAAATAGTTTCCTAACTCAGTCATTCTTTGGGATTGATAATTTATTCCTGATGGTTCCCAAAAAAAGGGGGAAGAGGAGCAAGAGAATAAACTTGGCTCCCATAACAGAAATTTTTCATAGTTCTTTTCCTCATAAAATAATGGACTATTAGATCTTCTACAAAATCCCTTTCAGTAATTTTATTGTGGGTCTGCACTTTATAATCTATGTTTTGTAACAGAGCAAAGAGAAAAAAAACCCAAGAGAATTATTTCACAATAATTCACACCATTGATTTTCATTAAATTTCCAATTCCAAACTTTTCATGTGTCCTATAAAAATTTTAAATTACCACGTTTCAGATTCTTTCTCTAAAGTGCAATCATTAGAACTGAAAGTTTCTTCACTGCCACCTACTGGTGAAGAAAAAAATGACAATTTATTTTAAAGGTTTGGCATTTTTCTCAGATTTTCCAGTTCAGAGGTTTAAATATTTTACACTAAAAAAGACTGCATGCTGTCAAACAGACATTCAAAACATTTTATATGTTAAAACTCAAACTAATTGACTGTATATCAGTAGTTTTTAAAAAACAAATCAAAATGTAAAGTTTTTGTTTTTACAATTTAATTCTTTTCCTAGTATTTTTATAAGGAATCACGCAGACCGATCATAGTACCCTGATTTAAATTTTGTTTTATAGACACGGATGTTAGTCTGATGACAAAATAGTTACATTAAGATTAGCCAGTCAACTCAAAGGAGGTACATACGGTGAAAATCTCTCATGAGGAATGCCATTAATTCCATCTTTACAGACAAATAAACTGTAAAAACAAAAGGGCCCCTCCACTAATAGGCAGGATACACAATGGCAAGTAACCAGGATTTTTCAAGGTATAATATATACGCTTGAGGGGGAACACGTATCTATCTACTATGCACAGAGGAAGCACTTAGTCATTTGTAATTAGTGAAACATACCTGGCTTAAAATGTGGTAAAGAATGAACTCCAGGCCACGTGTCCTCATTTGGCGTTCCGAGAACCTGGTAGAGAGCAGGAAATTGTGGAAACAGACTTATTATTTCCAAAGCACTCAAAACTCTCCAGTGTAGAAAAACAGTACACTACATATGATGAAACTCTGGATTTTTTTCCATGATCGTGTGCCAGGGACTTTATTTCAGTACAAACAAACCCCAAACTAAAAACTAAAGAGCCACCCAAGATGAATGTCTGCATTTGAACAAATGCAGCTGAACACAGTAAGCTTAATCTGCTGCATTTCATCAGCTCCAAACTTACTGGGTAGGCTAAGGACTCAAATGATAACTTATTAGCTCCACAGAGCTGAACAGAGTATGTGTATGTGCCTCATGATTCCTGCATGAGCTTTTGTCCTTCACTCCAGTATCAGATGTCTGATCATTTAACAGTTGTAAGAATTCTGTCATTTCTTCCCCCAAATCCTCTGTCTAAGCATCACAATGTTTCAAAGAAGCAGGACAGACAGCTTGGGACACTCATTCTCTAATGGCCATATTGCTCATTTCAGTTAACATGTTTATGTGGCTTAGGATTTCCTCATCCCCAAATACGGCCCTCCCTACACATGTTCCTCTCTTCATCCACATTTTCACCTTCTTTCTCCATCTATTTTTCTATCACCACGATGTTTGGTCTGGCTGAAGGGCAATCGCCGCTCACATAAAACTGGGTTCGCTCCATGTGAACATTCGGGTCGACCAGCGGTCGCTGTTACACTCCATGATCACCGTAAATCACAGATCGAGAACAGTGGAATTGGAGGGTTAGGAGCTCACCCCTGGAGACAGATTTCTTGGGTTCAAATCCTTGCTCCCCTACTTACTAGTTATGTGATCATGGGCAAGAAATAGCCTCACAGAGGTTCCTCACTGAACTGAACTTTCAATTTCCTCCTTTGTAAACTGGGGATGACAGCAGCACCTACCTCGTTTGTGGCGAGAGCACTACCCGGCATGAGTAAGCACTATGTAAGTACTAGATGTTACTCAAAGTACCCCCAGAAAACAGGGTCAGGTCAGGGAGGCACTGGCCATGGGGGAGAATACAGTGACCCCCTCCATGTTCAGGGGAGTCAGTGCCACATGCTGTATGTTAACTCAAACTATGATGGACCAACACGAACAATGTAACAGGTTAGAAAGGGCAAGAGATAAAGCCAGAAGCTGGCAAAAGAGGAGGAATGACAGAGATCATGGAAGGAAATTAAGATATTCTACTTTATCTGAGGACTAGCATGTACTCCTAGGCAATAAGGAAATACAGAGCTCTGATTATTTATGTATTTATTTAGTAGGGGACAGGGCTGTCATGTCAAAGGGTGGCGCACATACAGTGAGTGTTTCACTCACCGCTTCCTACTCTAGTGAATCAGGATTAAATACATTATTACGTTCCCCCACAGAAACACTGAATCTGGGTTCTGGAATGAGATAATATTATTCTTTTTAACTGTAACTGGTTAATTTTTGCAAGCACTAAACAAGAGTAACATCAATAGGCACATCTACACAAAGAAAGCCACACTATGGATGGGCTGGGTGGGCGGTGGGGAGACAGTCAAGAGGGCTGGGGGCGGGGGGAAGTGGTGGTAAGATAGGAAAGGAGACAAAGACACCATGTCTGACACGAACTACTGCAGTAACAGTGTCTGCAAAAGGCACTTCCTCTTCTTTTCAAAAAATTTATTTTTTATTACAAAAATTTTTTAAGTATTTTAATTTATTTATTCATTTTGAAAGAGAGAGAGCATGGGAGGGGCAGAGAGAGAGGGAGAGGGAGAGAACCCCAAGCAGGTCTCCTCACTGTCAGCACAGAGCCTGATACAGGGCTCAAACTCATGAACCAATGAGATCATGACTTGGGCTGAAATCAAGAGCGAGATGCTTAACCAACTGAGTCATCAGGTGCCCCAGTACTTCCCCCTTTTTTCCCCACTAATTCCAACTATTATTTCAAGACAGGGAGACAACCAGTGCACACAGCTCATCTGAGTGATGCTCCACTTTGAGCTTCCACTAAAATCCGCAAGAAAGTCGTGAAGGACATTAGCAACTAAAGGAAGGACGTTTCAGCTCAAAACCATGATTTGATCACAACCAATCTATCACATATGACACAGACCCTCTAATGGTTTTAAAAGCAACAGAAAGTCCAGCCAGAACTTGAACCTTTTTCTCTCACTCTTAGTAAAGATAGTGGTATGACCCTGACTATACCTGTTTCTACAAAACCTGTTTGTGTTACCAAAACTTCTTCATAGGCACTACTCCCATCCACGCCCAGTGTTCTGTTTCAAAGTGATTATCAAATATTATGGCTGTCTCATAAAAGTCATCTGCAAAGAGAAAATCCGTAAGACTTTTAAAAAATTATTATTATAGTGCTGACTGATGAGACTACACACCTCAATTTCTTCCTGCCTACAACTCCTGGGCCATTTGCACAAGAAATACAATGTGGACAGAAAGTGGGCAAAGGAAAACAAGAGTTAAAAATCAGTCTTGCTTCCTGTGAAAGCCTTTTTGGGAAGGCAATCTAGGTTAAAGGTATGGTTAGAGATGATAAGCTATGTGCGCTCGGAAGAAAGTGGGTGTATGTTGTCTCTGATGTCAGATTTTCATTTATATTAGTTGACTAAGACACTTCTTGTTAAAGTTTATTTGTTCAGTTTGAGAGAGAGAGAGAGAGAGAGAGAGAGAGAGAGAGAGAGAGAGATAAAGAGAGAGAGAGAGACCGACCAGAGGAGGGGGAGAGAGAGAATCCCAAGTAGGCTCTGGGCTGTCAGTGCAGAGCCTGATGTAAGACTTGATCTCATGACCAGGAGACATGACCTGAGCTGAAACCAACAGTCAGATGCTTAACCAACTCTGCCACCCAGGTGCCCACCAAGACACTTTTAAGTTAGAAAAAGAGGTATGCTCTAAAAGTAAAAAGTAATCTTTTGCAAATACAGTGCAGAAGAAAATAGCACCATCAACATTTCAGATGTGGTCCCACATCTGTAAATAGGCAGATTGCTAAGGTCTGAGGGGCTTTCAGTTTTCAAATGACAGACATGCCATATGTTAAAAAGTTTTCTACATAGTCATTTAAGCAGCTTCCCCTGAAATCTGTGCCTGTGGCTGGTACATTGCCCTGTTCCTTCATTGGTTCATCTCTTCACAGGCTAACATTTATTGTGTTCATCACAGAAGACAGAAGGATGAGTGAGACTGGGGCTCTGCCTGGAGTCTGCCTCCAGTGAGGCAGCTGAACTGGGGCAACAATGGGCTGCCTTCAACACAAGTGCTTTCTCAGAAGTTTGGGGCGAGGGAGGTGACAGTCCAGAGTGGAGGTGTGCCTGAGTCCCCCTGGGGCCAGGGAGAAAAGCGACATGGGAACATTGAGTATTGGTTGGCCAAGTACAGAGAAGGGGCATAGGGGCAGGGGATGGGGACAGCAGAGGACTCCGGTTATAAGGAAAGGCTGTGTCAAAATACTTTCAGTTCTCCAAATTCTCATGCTGCTCGTGCCTCCATGCCTTCTCACAGTGGCTTCCTCTTCTGGAATGCCCTGCCGACCACTGGCCAGGTTAATTCCTACTTCTTTTTCTAGCTTCAGCTCATGGGCTCATGAAAGACTTTCTGGCATTTTTGGTCCACGTTGCATGCTGTGATCCTTGTGATCTCTGAGGGTTTTGTTCAGTCTCCTTATATGGCCTACTTGCGGCCTTACAATTGTTAGATTACTGGTCTATCTCCGCACTGCACAGTAGACATCTGAGTGGAGAGAGCAGTATTCATCTTTAGATCCCTAGTGTCTCCTATGTGCCTGGCACCAAATATGCACTCAGTAAATGCTGACCGAATGAGTGAATGGCGTGTCTGGGCTACAGAGTGAAGTTTGGTGTCACTGGACTGTTGGCTGGGTTATGGAATGGGAGGCTAGGGCCAGATACCGAATAAATGGGGCCTGCATTTTATCTCAGTCTCAGGTTTTTTCAGACTGCAGGTCACATGACCCCTGGCAGGGGCGGGGGAGGGAGGGCTGTAAATTTCATGCAGTGTTGACATCAGCATTTTTATAAAGATGAAAACAACAGATAATATCAGAAGGTAACAACGTACATGTTAAAGATGCATGTTGTTTTATGAAACTTATTAATGTTATATCTGTGCATGTATATGTATATGTGTGTGTTGTGAGTCATGATGTAAAATGTACTTGTTACCACTTAAGAGCCATTTTATAGGGAATAAGAAGCTATTAGTTAAAAATCAAGAATGTAGGTGATAAAGCAGGTTTGGGGGTGAGGGAAATGAGTTTAATTCTGACCTTATTAAATGGTAGAAAGGCCTGCAGATCAAGATAGGGGATGTGTAAAGAGCTGCTGGAAATACAGATACAGATCTCAGGAGAGGGATTAAAATCGAGAAAAACATGTGGAACTCTTTAGCATATTTATGGTAATAGAAAGTAAATGCCAAAGTATAAGCTACAAAATGGTCTTACTTCCCTATATTCATGCATACACAGTTTCCAGAAGGGTGTCTCTGTGATTTCCTGGACTTTTAACATCTGTTAAGAAAAACAAGGGACAATCTCACCTTCTCAGGAGAGGTTTATACTGTCTGACCCTGATGAATTATGATTTAATGACCCCAAACTTAACTCTTCTGGGCTTACTTATACACTGACGGGTCCAGCATAGATCCCACCCATCACGTCGGCCTCTATGATGAGCAGAGGAAGATGCTGAGAAAAAAGAGGGTCTCTCTGCTGAAATACTTACTTTATAAGTAACAGAAGAAAAGCAGATTCTAAAGTTCAAAAGCTAAGAGCTCAAGAACTAGTGCTTGTCAGAAGTACTTACTTACCCTTCCAAATTTTTAACAGTTCCACGAATTCCCACACTTCCCAGTTTTTGCTTTTGTATAGGTCCCAGGGCTGCTAAAAATGGGTCCATAGCTTTTTCCTGAAGAACACCCATGGTTTATGCAGAACAAGGACTGTTAATAATTTTCCTGGGCCAAGGGGTCAGAGGAGTCTCTCACAGAGACTCTGGCACAGAGGAACTCTGGCCAATCAGGATAAATCTGGCCAACCAACTCTGGCCAATCAAGATAAAACTAGTTCACACAAGTATGTGCTAATGCGGCAATGTGGAACGTGCTGGACTCCCACTTTTGGGTTTGCAGTTGTGTGAGCTGGGCATTCTGTGGCAGTGCTGGCGATTTCAAGTTGACTTAGCAATGAATCTAAGGCAATGGAGAACAACCAAATGGCTTTGGTTTGGCTTTTAAACCTCAACTCTGAAAGTCCATACATACAACATCTCTAAAATAACAAGTGCTTCACAGCTGTACTACTTTAGGTTCTGGAAGATTTTTTTCCTAATGTTTATTTTTTTGAGAGAGAGAGAGAGAGAGAGAGAGAGAGAGAGAGAGAGATGGAGGGGCAGAGAGAGAGGGAAACAGAATCAGAAGCAGGTTCCAGGCTCTGAGCTGTCAACACAGAGCCCAACTTGGGGCTCGAACCCATGAACCATGAGGTCATGACCTGAGCCTAAGTCAGATGCTTAAGTGACTGAGCTACCCAGGCGCCCCAAGTTCTGGAAGATTTTTTATGATCCCTCAGTGAGAAGTCCTAAATGAAGCTTGTGAAGAAACTCAGCAGAACTGAGCTTGGCTATTACACACTGCACTCTGGAACAGATGGCATAAAGTTCAAAGATGACCCACAGAAAAAAAGAACTTCCTAACTTTCCTCCTTCCTGTGTGCACTCTATCAGGAAAAATAGTTATCAAGTGGGTGGAGCTGGGATTCAAAATCAGATTAGTTTGACTACGCTCTTCAGAGCTGTACTATCTCACTCCCAGGAGGATCTGAAAGAGCAACGTGGCTCAGATGGTGTTAAATGATAACATGGCCCAGACTCCAGAGGTTATGGGTATGAGGAACAAGGACTTTTTCATTCTCCTCTCTCTTCCAGTCCAACACACACATACACTCACACACATAGACACACATGCACACACACTTGCACACACACACGCGGGACCAGGTACCAACTTCTTCACCATTTTCATCAGTGACTTAAAGAACATCATAGAAAAATGTATTACATTCTCAGATGACACAATAGGAAAGATATGAAATATTCTGGGGCGCCTGGGTGGCTTGGTCGGTTAAGCGTCCAACTTTGGCTCAGGTCATGATCTCACGGTCCGTGAGTTCGAGCCCCGCGTCGGGCTCTGTGCTGACAGCTCAGAGCCTGGAGCCTGTTTCAGATTCTGTGTCTCCCTCTCTCTCTGCTCCTCCCCTGTTCATGCTCTGTCTCTCTCTGTCTCAAAGATAAATAAACGTTAAAAAAAATTTAAAAGAAAAGATATGAAATATTCTGAAGGCTGAGCCAGGATTAAAAAATATTTAATCAGGTAGGAACAACAGGACAAGCCCAACACAGGAACACCTAATAGCAATAAACATGAAGTCTGGGACCTAGGTTCTATTAGTTGTTTGAGATGGAAAGACTTAGCAGGCAACAATTTGTATAACCAAGGACTCATGGTTTTTAGCTGAGTACAAATTCTATGAGACCACTTGGTGGAAATGAAAGGATATTGGAGTATTCTGACTTTAAGATAGCCCCCAAATCCCTGCCTGCTGGTGTTTACACTCCTCCCCTGGACTGTGGACGGAACCAATGACTTGCTTTTAACCAACAGAATATGGCAAAAGTGAGAAGATGTCACTTCTGTGATTACAACATGTAGGATGCCAGCCCTCATCTTGCTGGGAGACTCTCTCCCTTGTTGGCTTTGAGGGAGCAAGCAGTCGTGCTGGGAAAGCCGAAAGACAAACACCTGGAGGTAGCTTCAGACAATAGCCAACAAAACTCAAGGCCCTCAGTCTAATAGCTCGCAAGAAACTGAATGCTGTCAACAACCACGTGATCTTAGAAGTGAATCCTTCCCTAGCCCCAGTGAATCCAATCCATAAGATTGCAGGCCCAGGTGACATCGTGATTGCAACCCTGTAAGCACCTGAAGCAGAGCACCAGCTAAGCCATGCCTGGATACCTGACCGACCAGAACTGAGATGACAAATTTGTGTTAAGTGGCTCAATTTGTGGTAATATTGTTCTATAGCAATAAACCACTAGTACAAATTAAATCACTGAATCATACTAGTCAGCACATCTGGATTGCTGTGCCAATGCCAGGTGCTGCCTGGGAAGAGGGACAAAGATAAATAACTGTCTTCTACAGGATGTACCCAGAAAGGTCAAGGGGTGGTGAACATATGTCCCATAGGTGGCTTGGAAATGTTTACCCTTGATGACAAAGAAATGGTTTGGAACATCACCTCCAACAGATCAAGTACTGCTATGTCAATGGGTGATCTATGCGGTAGATCATAGATCATGACTGATCTATGCGGTACTGAGTCAGCTGGAAAACAACAGCCAGTGGGTTAAGACATTAATATACAACAAAGAAGGGCATGCTAATGATAAGAACTGTACAAATTGTAATGGCAGCCTTATGAGGTTTAATTAGAGCTGAGCGTTGGACTGCACTATATTCTGCATTCAGATATAATAAGGATCGAATTCTGCCTCCACTGACACAAGGATTATCTGTGGTAAAATTGTCATATAATATTACAACAAATAGCTTACAAGATTAGATTATGCATTTACATCTACCTTTGTTTTTATGTGGCCATAATGATAACTTGCAGGATAGATAAGGAGAAGCAAGTTGATTAGGAAAAGGGTGTGAGTAGATGGAGGGTAGAGAAAATATGGATGAAAGCTTTCCTTCCCTATTTTCTATCCAAAGTAAGTACCAATATTAATTATTTTGCAGGGAACCAGAAAAAATCAATGGCTGATATCAGAATCTTTTCTGGCAGCATGATAAGCAGATACATGCATGTATGTAGTGTGTGTATACACGTATATGATATGTGTATGTGTGTGGATATGCACACACACAGATATCGAGCCTCTCTTCCCTCATTCCCCCGGCTTTATCTACGGTGCCACTAGGCAAGGGGTTAGGGCTTTACACTGTTCATTTTTGGCAATGGACAATGGCATACAGGTTGTATGTGGGACTAGAAAAGCTGCCTTAAGATGCTGTGATTCTGGGCTGTGTTTCAGAGGCCAGAACCAGTAGTAAGATTCTGCAGAGCAGCAACCTTTACTGAGAAGGGCCAGCAGGGGGAGCCACTAAACTGAGAAAATGAAAAGCTGCCTGGAGCTTCAGAAAGCTGCTTGAATATTTAATCAGTGGCTCAACTGCTGAATTAAAAGAGATGGTGTTTCCAAAATACTGTGCAGTTTTCAACACGGCAAGGGTTCAGATGGGAAGGAACCGAAATAAATAAAGGACAGCTCTTTGATTTCTACTTAAAGTGAATTCAATTCATCTGCTAGAAGGTAAAGGTCTGGCTTGGGGCGCTTAGCTGCCCATGGAATCATCTGGGAGGCATAAAAACAAACAAACAAACAAAAAACACGTTAAAAAACACAGTAAGGACTGGGACCCACCCCAATGATTCTGATTTAACTGGCTGGCACTGTAGCCTAGGTATGAGGAATTTTCTAAAGCTCCCTGGTGATTCTAATGTCAGCAAGGGCTGGAACTGACTGGTCCAATCTAACCAGGCCATCTCTCAGAGGCCCTCGGTTGTTAGATGGTTTACAGATTTTTTTTTTTTAAGTCTTCTGCCTGGATCCAAAGGGCCACACAAGATTTTCAGCAGATAAATGAACAGAATAAGCAACTGGTTGTCAGACAAATTAGAGGAGAACTAAAAAAATAAATTTGACACTATTCCAGAAAACGCTCTTCACTGGAGCATTCTGCATGGAGAGCAGCTCATTTAAAATATATTTTCCTCTAACTAAATTTTCATTCTTCCCCCTCCTCCTTCTCTCCTACTGTTTCTATTCCCTGTCTCCCTAAACCCTGACTCCCTCATGGATTTCACTCTCATCTCAACTGCTTTTCCCTTCTTTTCACTGAGTGATGTTACCGTTGACAAGGCTTCAGCCTGTCAGTCCCCAGCTGTGCACTGTGGGAGCCCCAGTGAAGGAAGTATACGTGCACGCCGGTCAGGACCCCGCGGGTGGAGGCTGCAGAGGCTGGAGGAGGGCAATGTTGCCAAGCAGATGCAACGCAGTGAGGCTGACTGAAGAAGCAGCGGCATGAAATGTGGAAAAATGAACCCAGGGAGAGGGACCTGGAGGCAGGAGCCCAGATGCTGGAGCCTTGCTACTCAAAACATGGTCCATGAACAAGCAGCATCAGCACCACCTGCAGAAAGCAGCTCAGGCTCCACTCGCGACCTGACGAATCAGAATCTGTAACTCAACAAGAACCCTGGATGAAATGTGAGAAACGCTGCTTTAAAGAATACGTTCTACCTGGATTTTTCAACCTAAAAGGCACAAGCAGTAGAGAGGAAATTCTGGTCACAGGTACACCTTCATCCAGAGCACCTAGGTAAGATTATCTGTTCAGGTAGGCTTTGGAAAGGGGGGTGGGTCGTGGGCAACTTCCAGTTCAGCGGTGCTGGCACCTCATCAGGAGTTACTGCAGATGACGGTGATTTCATGACTGGCTCGGCATTCTGTGCCTCAGAGCTCATCCCCCACACCTGCTCTCCTGTCCTTACTTTAACAGTCTCCTAGCCTAGGTGTTTCTTATGGCAAGAGGATTAGAATCATTTCTGGAAACAGGCTTAACACAACAATCCACTGATGCTCTTAACTTCAGCTGTAAACTTGAGGCCAGTTAAAATTCTACGATACACACACGTGTCATATATGACACATACCGCAGGCCCAAATTGATCACCTTTTTATTTTTCTCGAATGAAAGTAGTTTTCCTATTTTCTGAGCATTAACTGTGCACAAAGCAATGTGCTGACTACAGGGAGACACAAAGATGCAAAACTGTAGCTTTTGTCTTCAAAAATGGAGTATTTGGGGGGCACCTGGGTGGCTCAGTCATTTGTGTCTGACTTCGGCTCAGGTCATGATTTCATGGTTCATGAGTTTGAGCCCCTGTGCTGACAGCTCAGAGCCTGGAGCCTGCTTTGGATTCTGTGTCTCTCTCACTCTCTGCTCCTCCCCCACTCATGCTCTTTCAAAAATAAATAAACGTTAAGAAATTTTTAAAAATGTAGTATTTTAAATATTCATTTTTATTAAATTACAATTAAAAATGGCAAAGCTACCGAACTGATTTGTAACACTATGAAACTCTGACATCCTTAAGTATGTTTTAGAAGATTACATGCAGATACTGATGACTGCATTTAAGGCCCATCTGGATAATCTAGTTTAATCTCTGTATTTCAAGATCCTTAATATAATCCCATATATAAAAACCTATTTTCCAAATAAGGCAAAATTACAGGTACAGAGATTAGGGTCTGATATTTTTAGGTGTTCCGTATTCAGCCTACTCCAGAGTAAAATTATCATTTACAAAATATTAGTTATACCTGATACTCAAAATGGGTATTTTATATAAACAAGACACACAGTAAAAGAACAAGCTATGGGAACATGTCTACTTTCAGCAATAATACCCTCACGTAAGTTGCTGTACTATTTGCAATTTCACACCTATTATTTGATGAGTTATGACCAACCCAATAGACAATATTAGCTGCTTCACAGATGAGAAAACTATACTGCAAAGAAGGTTGATCTGGATAGGTCCCCTAGAAGAGAAAAACAGCACCAGGACACAATCTGGATTTGTATCTGGTGCCCTTCGCACATCATCACTCAGATGCCAGCACATTATTAATAGGTTAATTCATCTCTGTTGACTCTAAAAGCAATTTATGTATGCAAGACCAGCAAAGACCAACAGACCAAAGCTGGGTGCTCAGCCAAGCATCCTCACTAACGAAGCGCTGCTGTGCTCCTGCTAACCCACTGGGCATACCTAGATTGGTTTCAAAGTCAAAGATATTTCCACACAGCTATTTACTAACAAAACTGATTTTGTCACTCATTCTTATTCCAACCTGACAAAAATAATAGAATTGCTTATTCCTCACACTGAGGAAAAAAGGGTGTATTTATTTATTTTTTCTTTCTTTAAACCTAGTGCACAGAATTTTGTTTTAATTAATGTAATAAGCGCCTATGAGCTCACCACCTCAGACAAGGACTATAGGTTATTTACCAGCAGCCACATCTAATCCTGTAGCTCAGGCCCCACGCAATCATCCAGCCATTCCCACCTGAGGTAAGTTGCACTTTGAATCATGTTCATTATTCTCTACCTTTTGTTTTTATATCATTCTATTGTCCTTATAAGGATTATAGAGTATTTTTATTTTAATTATTTAAAATTTTATATTCTGGATATAATCCCATAGCTAATCTTTTGGAATTTCTTCCCTCACTTAACATTATATTGCTAAGATTCATCCAGACTCTTGTGTAATTATAATGTTCCTGGCATGTTATTCATCCACTCTCTTACTGATGAGCATTTATGTTATTGATCAGTCTGCCCAGGATTCAGAAAAGAAAACTGCATTAGGTAAAAATGGCAAGGTGAAAGCTTAGCAGTGATCTTTTCCCTTTAGGACTATAAAATTCCTGAATGCAAAAATTAAATATCGGCACCTAAAATGGAATTGTTCTCTAATAGTTTGAGAGCTGCTTGGGACTCACAATATATTTCCCCAAAGAAATGACTCTCTATGTGGTGGCTGATGCACAGAAGGCTGTTATATTCATAAGAAATCGAAAAAACACTACAGAGCCGAACCGGCCCGTACACCAGCATTTCCAATAAAAATGCAGCCAGCGTGGCAGCCGCAACTCTTCGTATGGAGGTGGCCAGGAAGCAGGACAGGGCCCCTGTCCCTGAGACTCCCCAAGCTCTATCTTGAGGCAGCAACTCCGGGGCAGAGGAGAAAGAACGGACTGGCCTGAGGCTTCCGAGCCCAGAGAGGTGCATGGCTGGAGATGGAGGCCAAGAACGGAAAGGGAGCTGTGTGGCTTGAGAGAAGTGACAAACACCGGAAGGGGTATGGGGTGGCCAGAAAGTGAATCATTTTCTCTGCATTTTTAGCACTGGGTTAATGGGGAGCAACAGCAAGGTTGGGTTTGCAGGCTGCCCGCAGGGTGTCTCTGCCGGGGGACAGGCTTGGATTTCATTTCTCCTCTCTACCTGTTCACTTCTTTCATGGAGACGCCTTCCTGCGCTTAGAGTGGGGCACTGGAGAGAGAGCCCCTGGAAATGGTGGAGGGCTTTGAAAGGAGGTTTCCCCTCTCCCATGTTGCTGTGTCTGCGGTGGTGGGGAGCAGGAGGGCAGGACAAAGCCTCACATGCTGCACTGGGAGTGAAGGCTGTGCTTCTATTGGAAGTATGTAGGTCAGAGCCTGCCTACCAAAGGAAATCTATACATTTACCTGTTCCAAAAAAAGATGCTGTTATTTTTAGAGCTTTGAATGGGGTATGCAGGAATGTGTGAGTTACAACTAAACCTCTGCTAAGTTTACTGGCAGGAAGGCTGTTAAAAAATTTAGGTCAAGATAGTTCTATAGAATGTGCTGCATTTACAGTATTTTATTACGGTTTTTGCAACTGTATATATACTATTTAAGTATCATTAACTATAGTTTAACTATATAGCTATACAATGTAACTACTGAACTATAATTTAACCATGATTTCAACATATATATATATATATATATATTATTATTATTATTATTATTATGTATTATTCTTAAAAAGTTACTGGGAACCTGTTTTTGCCAAGGACTATGCCAGAAGCTAGGATACAACTATGGAAAAGACAATCCCTGATAAAGGGTGATGTTTATGATCAGCCTATATCCACTGGGCCCCCCAGGCCTACTGCTGGTCAGGAATGCAGTCCCACTCCTACTCTCTTGGCAATTGACATGCAATCCCATAGACTTTCACCTACAAATGGGCTACTGACTTGTAACAGATTCAGTGGGTCAAGAACCGGTATTTAGAATACTGAGGTCAAAATCTGGTATTCATAATCTACAATTAGTAAATTACTTAGAGTTGAAAATGAGGCATCGTCTCAGGAAGCATGGCTGCTACTCAAGTTCTGACAACGCTGGATCTTCCTGACAACCACTGGTACACTGAGAGAGGGGGGGTTCTGTGGTTCTCTGGACAACACTGAGCTGTGGGTTGGTCACCCACATGGTTAACCAATGTTAAATTGGTTATAAATTTCAATTGCTGTTATGCTTAAGTTTAAATTTTAAACTGGTGTTAATTTAGCCTCATCAGCACCAGCTTAGCTTATTGTGAGCTATCTGGTTAAGTTCACATTATATTTTAATGCACTGATGCATCAATGGTATATCTGGCAATTATTTTCCAATAACTAGAAATTACAACAGTTACGCATTGTGGGTTATATATGAATCAGCCAGAAGATTCATATTAAAGCATATAGATGCCTAATTCCTCCTCACCCCTTAATCAGTTTTTTTTTTTCAAACACTTATTGCCATGGACTAAATGTGCCATCTATCCCTTCAAAACATCTAGATTAATGCATCAAAAAAACATTGCAAAGATAGCTTATTATTTTCAGCAAAGGATCGATTTTTCTAAAAGTTAGGGGTCTGGACATTGACATGGTGTGGCCTCCTTAGACTCTCAAGAAGGCAGCATCTCATCCATCATCCCCTCTGTGCTGTGCCCCTGTCATCCTGCTAACAGGCTGCAGGGGACAAAGAACAGCCTTGCAAGACTGCTGGTCAACAAACAGGAGCAAAAAGGCCAGTCCAACCAGGGCGCCATGTTCACTAAAAAGGCAGGTAACAATCCTTTCGAAAAGCTCACCTAGGTTTTTTAATATTCAGCCACATCTGCCTTACTGTTCCTTATCATTATGATAGGCTCAGAGGGCAACAAGTTGAGGAACAGAGACTAAGGGTGGTAGGCATTTTTGAAAGATAAAGAATTAGGATTTCTGGCCAATGGCACTGCTACCTGGAGTGCTGTGGACTCATTCTTTTAGTATATATAAAACTCATAAAGGAAAAAAATGCTCACTGCCACTCTTATTTTCCTACTTTGCTTTAAAGATAGTGTATAGGCAGTTAGCTCACTCTTAATTGGACAAGGTTGTCCTTGGTAGATGTCTTTCAGACTACATTGTAATTTACAGACAGAGCCATTATGTCTTTCTTTCGCCTACTAGCCTTGTCAAAAGGAGGCAGCAACCATATGATCAAGGTCATCTGCAGTCCCTTAAAGAACCACCCTGGGTCCAAGAACCAGATACATCATCTTCAGCACTTTTTTCACCTCATGTACCATGCTTGCATAAGTGCAATTTAATGAGACTGAAGTCCTAACACTCACTGTCTTCTACTAAGTTATTCACTGTGTAAGCCTTAAACCACCTCCTACTTGAACTGATGAGCAAGGTTTCCCCAAGATGCCACTGAAAATTTATTTTTCTATCTTTGGACAATCCTTTGGTAGATACCCATATCTCCTCCTTACTAGGTGGTTCTGTCGTTGAATTCGGAATTAAGAGATCTGAACAAAGTGGTGGGTACAACTAGAGTACGGTGCAAGGCAATTCAGATTTGTTATAGTATGTTCATAATATGTAACAGAATCTGATCCTCTTACTAACATGCACTATGAAAAGCTTAGTTACTAGATTAGAAACAAATACTTTGAAAACACACAGACCCTCCCACCCCTGACAAAGAAGACCTCACTTTTTGAAGATGATGCCAGTGGTGATGCAAATGAGCACCCAAAACACCTCAAGACATATATCCCCAGTTCTTAACTTACTTTAAAATCATTCAAAATTGCATTTGAGGCCAGGCTACACTGTGTTTGGAGTGAAGGGAGGGTAGAAAACTCTTAGCTGGCTGGGTAGAAGGAATGTGCACAAGTATGGGCTTCAGAAGGGCATACATGGAAGATGAGAACATTAAGTACTCAGGTTGCTACTAAACTAGGAAGAGGTATTTGGAGAGTGCCAGAAACTGGGAATATAATCCTAATATGATGAGTGAACTCATTTCTTCCTTATCCTTGATAACCTCTGTGTGTCACATGTTTACCCCATTTACCTCTGAAGATAGTAAATAGTCACACCACACGATACAAGACAATCCATCACATGAAATTAGCTTAACTAATTAGCTATACTGCTCAGTGATTAACAGACTGTCCACCAGATCTGGGCTTAGGTGTTGGTCTGCCATTCACATACCAACCACAGGATCTTGGTAGGCACAATGACAAGAGTGTGGCCTCTGAGATCAATCTATCTACACTCAAATCCCAACTGAAATATTTTGAAAGCTGTACTTTAACCTCTTTTATTCTAGTTGACTTCCCCATGCCTCAGTTTCCTCTGTTAAACGGGGATAACAGTGCCTACCTCTTTGGGTTGTTGGTCAGAAAATGAGATAAGGTTAATGCATGTAAAGTACTTAGCATACCATGTGACACATGACAGTGAATGTTAGCTGCTACTGCTATCATCACTATCATCATAATCATTATCATCCTGATGTGTTGCTTTGCTTCTCTCAGATACACTTTCCTGTTACAGTTATGGGATAGTAACAACACCTGTTTCACAACACTGTGAGAGTTAAATGAGGTAATGCATAAAAGATAATTACCATGGTGCTTTGTTAGTTAACAGTAATAGTAACAGTAGTAATAATAATAAAATAATTTGTCTAGGCATTTCCCCATTGTGGGTTCTATTCAGAAACCTTTATGTCCTTGTGACTATTTAGCATCTTTGAGAAATCTAGTTTCTAAGCCAAAATATGACTTAAATTTTTTTCTGATTTATTCCATAGACTCATCCTGTCCATTTATAATCCCATCAGGAGTGTGAGAGTGCTCGTTCAGTTTTGCCAGGAGTAGGAATGATCCTTTTGAAAAATTTTCCCTGAATGATTATAAGTGTTGTGGAAGCTCTGAAAATCAGCTGTCTGGGAACACCACCACCACCACTGTGACCAACAAAAATCAAACCGGAAGTTTAGCCCCCAACAATACAGGAAGCAGATTCATGGAGCAGATGCACTTGTTATGAAAACAGTAAATCATGCATACTGATAAATGAATGAGACTTGATAAGGACATCGTATTCCACTGTGTGAGAAGGTGGTGCTGTAATGTGAAAAATACAATCTCATGAAGTACGTTGTGTCCTCAAAAGGACAAGGGGATCAATAAAAACACAGTTCGCATACTCCCAGCAAAAAACCGGGTGTTAGCACTTCTGAAGGATTTGGTTGTTTCATGAGATGAAAAATGTCTACTTCGAGGCCTTAAAATATTGATGCCCTAAAGAGTTCTTCCCTACTGCCACACACCATCCGTCTTAGAACAGATCATGGTGAGAGGCTCCAGAGGCCAAGGGAATAAGTTAAGGGGATGCTGCTTCTCACTGTGCAGGAAATAATTCTTCTTAAGAGGCCATATATCAGTCCAGAAAAAGCTGACAAGCTTTTTAAAAAATACAACAGAAACAAACTAAAAGCGATTCATTCCTGTCATCTTCTTTACATCTTGAACTCAAATTTAAAAAAAAATTGCCAATAAAAATATACAAGTCTGTGTGTCTTATAGTAACTAGGTATCCATATCTGCATGTGTATAAATTCCAGTGCAATCCCCAGAGATCTCCTATGACATAAGTAATGGTAACATGTTTGCCTCTGGAGAGTGAAACCTGGTGCTGGGGTACCAGGGTAAGAGATGTAGTTATATTTTTTCCATTATGTACTGTTTGAGCTTTAAAAAAATCATGCATGTTTTAATTGTTTTTTAAAAATTCATGATAACTTTGTAAATAAATAGATATATAAAATGTATTGGGACATTTGGTGACATCTGTACACATTTTTTTGTAGTCACAATTGGGGGAGGGCTCATCACTGGTACTTAGCAGATGGAGACCAAGTCTGCTGTTAAACAGCCTACAATGCAGAGGACAGCCCCCTACAACCAAGAATATCCAGCTCAAAAGGTCAACAGTGCTGCTGTTGAGAAAACTCTAAATGATGGACCCTTACATACAGAACATAAACACTCAGAGTATGAATTATATAAACAACTACTACAGTGGACTCTTGGCTCCTTATCACTCCAGACAGAGTATATCATCCAAAGAGACAGGACATGGAGTTGATCTACAGACCCAACACCTCCCACTCTCAAGCAGTTTCCTGCCTGCTTGGGGAGAAGCAGTTTTCATCAGTGGCTCTTGGCAGGGTAAGCAGCAACAGCAAGATCTGCCCTTCCTGTTGCATCAAGCACCTTGGAGAGATGACCATAAGGTCCTCTCTTCATGGGCCTGTGTGGGTGGGAGAGGGCAATCAGGAGCTGCATTGTTCCAATTATTCTTGTTTAAACAAGTCTGGTTAAAAGCCATTCACACACTACATCTCAAATACAGAACTAGCAGCTGTATTAAAACTTTGTATTATAATCCGGTCGCACCATCCAATTGTTTATTTGAGACCACAGGCTTCAATTAATTTAGGGGACAGTATGGTGATCAAAGGAGAAAAGTTTCTTACAAATCAGTATTTGTTTAGAGGGTCTTGTGTCCTTCCAAAGATTCCTTGTCAAGGCAACACACAAAACTTCAAATAATGAAGTACTTCATGGCTTTTGTACTGATGACAACATAAAGGAAGAATGACTCTTGCCTCCTTGAACCATATCATCTATTTAGCTTAATTTCAACTTGTCCTGATATTATGCTTTCCTTTTTTTAGTCAGTGATATTTTTGTCCTTGTTTAATTTTGCATTATACTGTATTATAACAAAATCATAAAATGTTTGAGCTAAAAGGGATCTTAAAAATCACCTAACAAAATCCTCACATTTTATAGATAATAAAAATAGCTACTCAGATACAGATTTCTCTGTAGTCGGTATTGTTCTAAGTGATTTCCTTCTATTAATTCCTTTAATCCTCAAAACCATCTGATGATGTAGATATCACTACAGTCACTCCCATTTTACTGATGAGGAAATGGAGACACAGAGAGATTAAGTATGCCACATGTTCTGGCAGAAAGAATTCTAAGATGACCTTCAATTAATCATGCCATTGTATAAACCTCTCTGACTGAATGCAGGCAGAGACTGTGACTTGCTTCTAGTCCACGGGTATGTGACAATGGAGATGGGAGGAGAGTCATTCTCATGGTTATGCTATGTTATGTTATGTTATGTTATGTTATGTTATGTTATGTAAGACTATCCTGGTAGACTGGAGAGAGAGTAGACTGGAGAGAGATTCTCCCACTGGCCTTGAAGAAGCAAGCTGCCATGTTGTGAGAGGAACTATAAGGAAACCACAAGGCAAGGAACTATAAGGAAACCACAAGGCAAGGAACTATGGGGGGGCTCTACTACCAGAGAGCAGCCCCTGGCTCACAGCAAGAAAGTGAGGACATCTTTCCTACCATCATAAGGAACTGAGTTCTGCCAACTATCACATGGAATTGAAAGAAGATCCCAAGCTCCAGAAAGGAATACAGTCTGAGCCAACACCCAGACTCCAGCCTTGTGAGGCCATGATCGGAGCTAAGCATGCCTGGATTCCTGCCCCACACAAACTGTGAGGTAACAGATATATGTAGTTTGAAGGCACTAAGTTTGTGGGAATTTGTTATGCAGCCATGGAAAAATGATAGACATGTCCAGGGTCACAAAGCAAATAAAAGCAAGATCAGAATTCAAACTCTGATGGTCAGGCTCTGCTATCCATCCCCACAAACATAACCACAAACAACAGATCATTAATAGTGACAATCTCTGGGGCAGAGAGAGGTGAATTATTTTACTTACCCTATGTAATCTCCCTTCCTTGCACTTTTTACACTCTGACATATTACACACTCATGAATGCACGTGCACACACACACACACACACACACACATATTTACTGTATATCTCTGACCAGCACATGAGATCTGTATGGGCAAGGATTTCCAACAATTTTGTTCACTGTTATGGTCCCATCACCTAGAACAATGCCTGGTACCAAGTATATAGTAAAATTATTTTTTTTAATTTTATTATTTTTAAAAATGTTTATTTATTTTGAGAGAGAGAGTGTGTGTGTGAAAGTGAGCAGGGGAGGAGTAGAGAAAGAGACAGAGTCCCAAGCAGGCTCTGTGCTGTCAGCACAGAGCCCAACTCAGGGCTTGAACTCATGAACCGTGAGATCATGGCCTGAGCTGAAATGAAGAGTTGGATGCTTAACTGACTGAGCCACCCAGGTGCCCCACCCAATGTGGGGCCCGAACTCACAACCCTGAGATCGAGTTGCATGCTCCACTGACTGAGCCAGCCAGGCACCCCTGGTAAAATTATTTGTTGAATGCCATGAATGAATGTAATCATGGAGAAGCTGTGGCTTGGAGACTTGCTCAAAAGTCCTCATTAGTTAGTGGCAAAGCCAGACGTGCTGATTATATTACTAATCTTAATTCTTCACCCCTTCCTAGAACTGCACCCTCTGCCATATGACTTTGCACTTCTTTTATGGTGCTTTGACTTGTTTGGCCAAGGAATGGGGTGGGACGAAAGGGGTGGTTGCAAACTTAGGAGGTAGCACATGTTTCCATTCACCCTTCTTGCTCTTCTGTCAAAGCCAGAGAAAAGCATGCCCTGATTAGCCCACTGGTCCAAGGAGACTGATAAATATGTAGAGCAAATGTGGACTCAACCTATAGATGATGAGCTGTGCATATATCAGCCAGCCCCAACTAACCCATGAGTATTTGAAAGAATAAACAATTGTTGTAAGCTGCTGAATTTTGAGGTGGTTTGCTATATAGCATTAAGATGGAATAGGAAGAGTTCTTTGCAGTCCTAGTCCACCTGAGGTCTTATTAACATGGAATTTCACAGCAGTGGTGTTCGGGGGAAGAAATCCCTAAAGTAGTGGAGAAAGATATAATTAGCGCCTTAATAGTCCTTTTGTTGACTATAGGACGCTTCGTAACTATTATGCTAAAAGCAGTTTTTAGGACAGAACATACCAAAGATCATAATTCTGCTAAAATAACAAAACCAACACATAAATGCACTCCTGAAATTAAGGCATTACAAAAAATTATACAAGATTAAAGGGAGAATGGAGGTGTGAATTGGAGCCAGAAGTTCAATAGCTAAGAAAGCCCAGGTCAATATAGAGCTGACAATGGTTAATCATCTACTTTCAAGATCTGAAAAGACTAAAAAGGGTTTGAATTTTTGTAGCCTGCAGTCTCTGACTATACTTTAAAATACAGTATTATTGTCCATAATTCAGTCAAAATTGAAAATAGATCAAAGCCAGGTCTATTTGGTGTAATTTTCCCTGGGTAAGAGTATAGAAAGAGCGTCAAAGCTTAATATCAGCGACATGAAAGAGGAAGTTCCATGAAGCTATTAGTTGGATGGAGCTGTCCATTCACAGAGTTGAGCCAGCCCCCTGGGACTGATGCAGAAAATGTGGGTAGAAGCAGGCTTAGCACAGAGGCTGCTCCCTCTATGCTAATAAGAACAGCAGAGTTATTCTCACCTATTGGGGCTACCATATGCCAGGCTCCTTCTACCAGAAACTCTTTTTATATACAGTATCTACAGTGATCATAATGATCCTAACAAGTTAGGTACTCTTGTGTTCATGATATGGACAAGGCTCAGAAAGGGAAGTTTATTGCAGAAGACAAACAGCTAGTAAATGGAGGATGAGAGAGAGCTCTGACCACCAAGGCCAAGGTTCTTTCTGCAACATCATGGTGCTTCTTGGGTTTCTGAACAAAGACAGTTTCCTTTCCTTTCTGTTTCTTCTGGTTTCTTTTGTAATGAGGATTTCAAATTTATCCAGTCTGTATCTATTCATCAAAATGTCATGAACTATATAATAGATTTACTCAGAAATACCACTGTCCCCATTGCCACTGTATAGGAAACACTGTCATATTTACTTGTTTACTCTTTGTCAGCAAAACCTCTGGCTGAGACAAAGCCAATCTAATTTGGTTTCATCCAAGCCCTGGGATTAGATGAAGTTGGTTAGCAGCACTGTTCTTTAGTTATGGAAATAATCTGGAAAGCTGTCTAGCTTTTGCACACTGGTGGCCCTGTAATTCAAAATGCTCTGTTATCTCTGTGTACAGATTCACCTACTCACGGAACAAGAGTAATAATAGAATACACTAGTTTGGCTCTTCTAACAGAGCTCTTTGAAGGCAGAGCCTTTCCAGAAGCGCTGACACTCACCTATCATAACACATTGCCCATGTGCCCTGCTTATGTCAAGCAGAAACATGTATTCAAGCAGCTGAAGTGATCAATAATAGCAATACACAGACCAACTGTCCAGCATTGGAGGAAGCATCACCAAGCATATAGCCTACTGCTGAGAGGAAAGTTTACATGAAAGCTCACCAGGTAGTTAATTTCTCATTTTAAAAGGGCTCTTCTCAGGGCTCCTGGGGTGGCTCAGTCAGTTAAGCATCCGACTTTGGCTCAGGTCATGATCTCGCAGTTCATGAGTTCAAGCCCCATATCGGGCTCTGTGCTCCCAGCTCAGAGTCTGGAGCCTGCTTTGGATTCTGTGTCTCCCTCTCTCTCTGACCCTCCCCTGCTCACACATGCTCTCTCTTTCTCAAAAATAAATATTAAAAAAATTAAAAGGGCACTTCTCTCTACAAACTTTAACTTTCAACTGAAAAAATTGTTATTAGAATATCATATGCAAATAGCAAAACAATAATTAAAAGTGTGTGCATGTGTATACATATGTACACACACACACACACACACACACATATATGCAGTATATAAGAGTATAAGAGTATTCGATAACAAGTGAGTCTGTTAGTATAGCCCCAGTCCTGAACTCTTTAGGAAAAACACCATCTACAAATGCTCTGTGCACTACCTGGACATCATATCATGTCCATTTGTTCAGCCATTCTCTCTTCCTTCCACTAATGGACACTTAGGCCTATTTTGTACTTTCCTTTTTCCTTTTACATATCTTGAAAATCTTTCCATATTGGAGAAAACAGTGGGGTATAAAGTCTTAGGTCAGTCTCTTTTGAAAAGTAGAATATATCACACTCAGAACTATTAACTTCAGAGCAAACAGACCTGAGTCCTTAAACCACTTTTTTTCATTACAAATGGATTCCAGCAGATAAAGTGAAGAAAGGAAACATCACTGGGGACCTAAGAACAGACAAACAAGAGTCCCATCGGGATTCAGACTGCCTTCTTCTTTGATATAGGGATTGTGTTTCTGATTTCCTTTTCCTCTTTTTCTTAACAGGAACAATAGGCATATTGACGTTTGTGGGAGGCTTTAACAAAGGTCCCTTATAGGTCACTTTCTGTGCCTCTACAGTACTGGTGCATGTGAAGTTAGTACAGACAATGCTTTGTTTAGTTTTGTTTGAAAGTTTGGCAGATAGAAAAAAAAAGCCATTCGCGCACCCCCCCATTCCACCTATAGAATCTAGTTTCTAAAACCTTAAAACTTGCCATAAATGATGAATATAACGGGCATCTAGCATACATAGTAACATAGGATGTACCACAGCAGGGCCCGAGATAAACAATTTGTTATTCAGGTTTCAAACTCACCCTGCAATTCTGCTTCTGACCTGGATTGCAAATCTCTCTGCAAGTACTTACTGAAGATCTGATAGGACAGGGGACTCGGTTAGGTGGGCTGGGAGGAACAATAAAAATGCACAACATTTCAACAGAGGGTGACAGTCCAGGTGGGGTCATGTGGCACATGTTAAACAATTAGAGTATAATCTATGAGGAATAAAATTAATACATGTAAATATCCATCTAGGTGACTGTACCACCTATGATAATGGCTTGATGGACTTTCAGCAATGCTTGAGAGCATGTTGGGAATAGTCTGCCTTAAAAACGAGTGATACACAAAATTCAGTACTAGAGGCCTGAAGGGCTGCCAGGAATCATGGTAAAATGAGAGGCATGTGTAAAAAAATGACTGGTAGAAACATGCTAGAGTATTATGCTTTTGCCAGCAGAGAAAACACATCAGGTGTCAAATAACTGCCAAACTATAGTTCACAAGAACAGAAGCTCTAACCTTTAGGCATGGTTCTGCAGGTGGAGATTTGGCTAGAGGGCTGCTTTTTCCACAGTCGGCTCCCAGGATCCTCCAATGTGATACTAGCAGGGGTCTATTTATTTAATGATGGTTAGGATAGGCATTGCTCAATTTAGGTCAGTAATCTATTTCTGAAAAGCCAAAGTTCTGCATGAAAATGCTAATTGGGAGCCTATTTCTCAGTACATATGTACTTACTTAATTTATTAAAAAATTTTTTTCAACGTTTATATTTGAGAGAAAGAGGCAGAGTGTGAGTGGGAAAGGGGCAGAGAAGGAGACACAGAATCAGAGGCAGGCTGCAGGCTCTGAGCTGTCAGCACAGAGCCCAACGTGGGGCTTGAACCCACGAGCTGTGAGACCACGACCTGAGCTGAAGTTGGACACTTAACTGACTGAATTGGGCCACCCAGGTGCCCCAATTTATTTATTTGTTTAAACTGAAGTATGGTTGACACATGATGTCACATTAGTTTCAGGTGTATAATATAATGATTTCACAAAGCGATACATTTTGCTATGCTTACCACAAGCGTAGCATCTGTCACCATGCAATGCTAGTGCAATACCACTGACTATATTTCCAGTTACTTAAAAATTTTTTAAGTTTATTTACTTATTTTGAGAGAGAAAGAGAGTGAGCACAAGTGGGGGAGGGGCACAGAGAAGGAGAGACAGAATCTCAAGCAGGTTCCACACCACCAACACAGAGCCTGATGCGGGGCTCGAACTCACCAACCATGAGATCATGACCTGAGCCAAGATCAAGAGTTGGACGTTTGACCAACTGTGCCACCCAGGTGCCCCTATTTCCAATTACTTTAAATGGGAGAAATTTTTATATGCTACATGTCAACCCAAACCCCCCACCAATTTCTTAAAATGTACTTAAAACACAGTAATCTGCTGGGGCGCCTGGGTGGCGCAGTCGGTTAAGCGTCCGACTTCAGCCAGGTCACGATCTCGCGGTCCGTGAGTTCGAGCCCCGCGTCAGGCTCTGGGCTGATGGCTCGGAGCCTGGAGCCTGTTTCCGATTCTGTGTCTCCCTCTCTCTCTGCCCCTCCCCCGTTCATGCTCTGTCTCTCTCTGTCCCAAAAATAAATAAAAAACGTTGAAAAAAAACCACAGTAATCTGCTAATATATGTAACCAACTTTTATTTTAGGATACGTCATGTAAAAGCAAGCAAATGTTTTACAGGATATTCATATGTATTTTTGTATGTAAACACAGAACTGAATCTTACCTACACATTCCATGAAATAAGGTATACAAAATCTGGCTGGAAAAAATAAATAAATAAAACTGTCCACTGGGAAGAGAAATGCTGCTGGGTGTATCTGCAATTATTGTGAGCAATACTGGGTGCAGATGGCATATAGGATAAGTGAGTAAGGAGGAATTAGTAAAGGAAGAGCTTCCTGAGGCTGCAGACCCCATAGCAGCAAGGAATGTACATAACATGGATAAGGGAGTGAAAAAAGCAGGGAGGCCTGGAGAGAAAAAAGAGATAAAGAATGAGCTTGGTAAATAGGAGGCCTTGGTGAGGAGTAACACCAGATTTGATAAAAACAACGGGCGAATGAGTTTGAGTAAGATGAGAAGAGATCAAGGTGCTGGGACTTCACCTAATGTAGGAAGACAACAAGCAAGAGCACAAATAGACTGAGGCAAAGTCAAATGACTCAGGACACAGAATATTCTTTGTTGGGTGAAGACAGCATGCTAGAAGGGAAATACACTAAGTCTATAAATAAAGATTAGTGACAATGAATAGGACTTCAAAAACTTAGTTTCAAGGATTATGAGTTTTAATATGAATAAGAAACAAACTGAAGACTTTGAGAACTGAAAGGAGCTATCACAGTTGCCCCAGTCAACAGTGAATCGTTATACATGGTTGACTTATACAGCTGGGCAAGTGGGCACTCAGGAACTAGCACCTGAGCCAGGCTGTCCCCTCACACATTCCAGGGCACACACCACAGTGGAATTTAACATTTACATCTCAAATCAAATGTCTGTGTTTGTAACCATTATGACACTAACCTTCATTAGTAGTAACTTAGCTTAATTAAGACAATTAACCTAAGGTAAGTTTGTCTAAAATATTAGTTTCTTTTATGCTTAAAAATCCATACACTTGGTTAGTATAACTGCCACTAATATATCACTTTTAGTCTGATGACAACATATGGTCTTCTAATAAAGAGGAGGAAAACAAAATTTTCATCATTGTATGCAATGGCATATGTAATGCTAAAGAGTTGGTTAACATTTATAAAAAATCTTGGAAGGGGGCACTTGTGTGGCTCAGTGTGGTAAAGCATCTGACTCTTGATCCCAGCTCAGGCCTTGATCTCAGGGTTGTGAGTTCAAGACCCACAATGGTCTCCACGCTGGGTGTGGAGCCTACTTAAAATATAAAAATTAAAAAAAAAAAAATTAAAAATCTTGGAAAAAGGACATGGGCTAAAACATCATCTAAACATGATCTTATTTTTTGACTCCAAAAAAAAAAAAAGAAATTCATAAAGTAATCTCTATTTCTGTTCCAGATTACCTTTGTGTTTCAGTTTTCCCATGTGTATGGTGAAGTGTTAAATTACGAAAGGGAAAATCCCTGAAATATAAACTAATCTGAGGAAGAAAGGAGCGCCAAATGGTGGACAGCATCACATAAACAAAACAAAGGAAGTTTGTTTTGCAGTTAAATTATGTTCTCTGCTTCCCTAAGCCCAACTGTCCTCATACCAGGGTAATGAGTATTATAACTTGGTTCACCTCATGTGTGACTTCAAAAATCAGTGTTGGATTCTAATAAAGTTTAGTGATAGAGCCAGCAGAAAGACAAGAAATGTCATTTAGTGTGATGTCTTAAGGTTCTAATATCTTGACAACTAACAAAAATGTCATCTGCTTAAACACCAGAAGAGTTTATGTGTGATACTCTCAGCACATCTGTAACTATACAAGAAAATAAAATTAGGTCACCTACTTTCCAGTCCAATTTTCCAATTTTGAATAGTTATTTCACTAGTCACACAGATATTTGCAGGGCTGAACACACTCTAGCATTCTCTACTTTGCAGTGCTAACCCTCTTTAGATTGAGTCTTAATTATATGTTACCTCAAATTAACTTTGTTATATAAAGTTTGTGATTATTATAGTCAGACACGAAGATTCTCCTAACTCAGAACCACCTTTTCTTACCTCAAGGCAAATCAAGGAGAGGAAACAGGAACGAAAACACAAGGATAATGAGACTGTGCTCTAGATAAAGATCTTTCCTTAAAAACATTGGTACATTGATAGGATAAGAAAATAGGTTTCAACCAGACTGGAGTTATTTATGAAGAACAGAAGCTCAGAGTAGGCCAGAGTAACATTTTAAAAGAAAAAGAAAAAAGGTCTCCTGTGGAAAATAACCTAGCAGTTTCCTTTGATGATTTCTACAATGTCGTTCTTTAAACTTGACTCAGTTTCTGGGCTTATAAAATTTTGAGAGGCATAGGTAAAATAAAATACAAAGAAGTTTTTTTTTTTTTTTTTTTTTTTTTTTGGTGTGTGAACATGTTTTATTTTATTTTTTTTATTTATTTATTTTTTTATTTTTTAATATATGAAATTTACTGTCAAATTGGTTTCCATACAACACCCAGTGCTCATCCCAAAAGGTGCCCTCCTCAATACCCATCACCCACCCTGCCCTCCCTCCCACCC
>NC_064816.1:90503521-90747621 GCF_023721935.1 Panthera uncia | reverse complement strand
CATTTTGAGTTTATTTTTGTGAATGGTGTGAGAAAGTGGTCTAGTTTCAACCTTCTGCATGTTGCTGTCCAGTTCTCCCAGCACCATTTGTTAAAGAGACTGTCTTTTTTCCATTGGATGTTCTTTCCTGCTTTGTCAAAGATGAGTTGGCCATACGTTTGTGGGTCTAGTTCTGGGGTTTCTATTCTATTCCATTGGTCTATGTGTCTGTTTTTATGCCAATACCATGCTGTCTTGATGATGACAGCTTTGTAGTAGAGGCTAAAGTCTGGGATTGTGATGCCTCCTGCTTTGGTCTTCTTCTTCAAAATTACTTTGGCTATTCGGGGCCTTTTGTGGTTCCATATGAATTTTAGGATTGCTTGTTCTAGTTTCGAGAAGAATGCTGGTGCAATTTTGATTGGGATTGCATTGAATGTGTAGATAGCTTTGGGTAGTATTGACATTTTGACAATATTTATTCTTCCAATCCATGAGCAGGGAATGTCTTTCCATTTCTTTATATCTTCTTCAATTACCTGCATAAGCTTTCTATAGTTTTCAGCATACAGATCTTTTACATCTTTGGTTAGATTTATTCCTAGGTATTTTATGCTTCTTGGTGCAATTGTGAATGGGATCAGTTTCTTCATTTGTCTTTCTGTTGCTTCATTGTTAGTGTATAAGAATGCAACTGATTTCTGCACATTGATTTTGTATCCTGCAACTTTGCTGAATTCATGTATCAGTTCTAGCAGACTTTTGGTGGAGTCTATCGGATTTTCCATGTATAATATCATGTCATCTGCAAAAAGCAAAAGCTTGACTTCATCTTTGCCAATTTTGATGCCTTTGATTTCCTTTTGTTGTCTGATTGCTGATGCTAGAACTTCCAGCACTATATTAAACAACAGCGGTGACAGTGGGCATCCCTGTCGTGTTCCTGATCTCAGGGAAAAAGCTCTCAGTTTTTCCCCGTTGAGGATGATGTTAGCTGTGGGCTTTTCATAAATGGCCTTTATGATCTTTAAGTATGTTCCTTCTATCCCGACTTTCTCAAGGGTTTTTATTAAGAAAGGGTGCTGGATTTTGTCAAAGGCCTTTTCTGCATCGATTGACAGGACCATATGGTTCTTCTCTTCTTTTTTTGTTAATGTGATGTATCACGTTGATCGATTTGCGAATGTTGAACCAGCCCTGCATCCCAGGAATGAATCCCACTTGATCATGGTGAATAATTCTTTTTATATGCTGTTGAATTCGATTTGCTAGTATCTTATTAAGAATTTTTGCATCCATATTCATCAGGGATATTGGCCTGTAGTTCTCTTTTTTTACTGGGTCTCTGTCTGGTTTAGGAATCAAAGTAATACTGGCTTCATAGAATGAGTCTGGAAGTTTTCCTTCCCTTTCTATTTCTTGGAATAGCTTGAGAAGGATAGGTATTATCTCTGCTTTAAATGTCTGGTAGAACTCCCCTGGGAAGCCATCTGGTCCTGGACTCTTATTTGTTGGGAGATTTTTGATAACCGATTCAATTTCTTCGCTGGTTATGGGTCTGTTCAAGCTTTCTATTTCCTCCTGATTGAGTTTTGGAAGAGTGTGGGTGTTTAGGAATTTGTCCATTTCTTCCAGGTTGTCCAATTTGTTGGCATATAATTTTTCATAGTATTCCCTGATAATTGTTTGTATCTCTGAGGGATTGGTTGTAATCATTCCATTTTCATTCATGATTTTATCTATTTGGGTCATCTCCCTTTTCTTTTTGAGAAGCCTGGCTAGAGGTTTGTCAATTTTGTTTATTTTTTCAAAAAACCAACTCTTGGTTTCGTTGATCTGCTCTACAGTTTTTTTAGATTCTATATTGTTTATTTCTGCTCTGATCTTTATTATTTCTCTTCTTCTGCTGGGTTTAGGCTGCCTTTGCTGTTCTGCTTCTATTTCCTTTAGGTGTGCTGTTAGGTTTTGTATTTGGGATTTTTCTTGTTTCTTGAGATAGGCCTGGATTGCAATGTATTTTCCTCTCAGGACTGCCTTCGCTGCATCCCAAAGCGTTTGGATTGTTGTATTTTCATTTTCGTTTGTTTCCATATATATTTTAATTTCTTCTCTAATTGCCTGGTTGACCCACTCATTCGTTAGTAGGGTGTTCTTTAACCTCCATGCTTTTGGAGGTTTTCCAGACTTTTTCCTGTGGTTGATTTCAAGCTTCATAGCATTGTGGTCTGAAAGTATGCATGGTATAATTTCAATTCTTGTAAACTTATGAAGGGCTGTTTTGTGACCCAGTATATGATCTATCTTGGAGAATGTTCCATGTGCACTCGAGAAGAAAGTATATTCTGTTGCTTTGGGATGCAGAGTTCTAAATATATCTGTCAAGTCCATCGGATCCAATGTATCATTCAGGGCCCTTGTTTCTTTATTGACTGTGTGTCTAGATGATCTATCCATTTCTGTAAGTGGGGTGTTAAAGTCCCCTGCAATGACCACATTCTTATCAATAAGGTTGCTTATGTTTATGAGTAATTGTTTTATATATCTGGGGGCTCGGGTATTTGGCGCATAGACATTTATAATAGTTAGCTCTTCCTGGTGGATAGACCCTGTGATTATTATATAATGCCCTTCTTCATCTCTTGTTACAGCCTTTAATTTAAAGTCTAGTTTGTCTGATATAAGTATGGCTACTCCAGCTTTCTTTTGGCTTCCAGGAGCATGATAAATAGTTCTCCATCCCCTCACTCTCAATCTAAAGGTGTCCTCCGATCTAAAATGAGTCTCTTGTAGACAGCAAATAGATGGGTCTTGTTTTTTTATCCATTCTGATACCCTATGTCTTTTAGTTGGCGCATTTAATCCATTTACATTCAGTGTTATTATAGAAAGATATGGGTTTAGAGTCATTGTGATGTCTGTATGTTTTATGCTTGTAGTGATGTCTCTGGTACTTTGTCTCACAGGATCCCCCTTAGGATCTCTTGTAGGGCTGGTTTCGTGGTGACAAATTCCTTCAGTTTTTGTTTGTTTGGGAAGACCTTTATCTCTCCTTCTATTCTAAATGACAGACTTGCTGGATAAAGGATTCTCGGCTGCATATTTTTTCTGTTTAGCACACTGAAGATATCGTGCCAAGCCTTTCTGGCCTGCCAAGTTTCAAAGGAGAGATCAGTCACGAGTCTTATAGGTCTCCCTTTATATGTGAGGGCACGTTTATCCCTTGCTGCTTTCAGAATTCTCTCTTTATCCTTGTATTTTGCCAGTTTCACTATGATATGTCGTGCAGAAGATCGATTCAAGTTACGTCTGAAGGGAGTTCTCTGTGCCTCTTGGATTTCAATGCCTTTTTCCTTCCCCAGTTCAGGGAAGTTCTCAGCTATAATTTGTTCAAGTACCCCTTCAGCACCTTTCCCTCTCTCTTCCTCCTCTGGGATACCAATTATGCGTATATTATTTTTTTTTAGTGTATCACTTAGTTGTCTAATTTTCCCCTCATACTCCTGGATTTTTTTATCTCTCTTTCTTTCAGCTTCCTCTTTCTCCATAACTTTATCTTCTAGTTCACCTATTCTCTCCTCTGCCTCTTCAAGCCGAGCCATCGTGGTTTCCATTTTGTTTTGCATTTCGTTTAAAGCGTTTTTCAACTCCTCGTGACTGTTCCTTAGTCCCTCGATCTTTGTGGCAAGAGATTCTCTGCTGTCCTGTATACTGTTTTCAAGCCCAGCGATTAATTTTATGACTATTATTCTAAATTCACTTTCTGTTATATTATTTAAATCCTTTTTGATCAGTTCATTAGCTGTTGTTATTTCCTGGAGATTCTTCTGAGGGGAATTCTTCCGTTTGGTCATTTTGGAGAGTCCCTGGCGTGGTGAGGACCTGCAGTGCACTTCCCCTGTGCTGTGGTGTATAACTGGAGTTAGTGGGCGGGGCCGCAGTCCGACCCGATGTCTGCCCCCAGCCCACTGCTGGGGCCACAGTCAGACTGGTGTGTGCCTTCTCTTCCCCTCTCCTAGGGGTGGGATTCACTGTGGGGTGGCGTGTCCCGTCTGGGCTACTTGCACACTGCCAGGCTTGTGTTGCTGGGGATCTGGGGTATTAGCTGGGGTGGGTAGGCAAGGTGCACGGGGGCTGGAGGGGCAGGCTTAGCTCGCTTCTCCTTAGGTGATCCACTTCAGGAGGAGCCCTGTGGCAGCGGGAGGGAGTCAGATCCGCTGCCGGAGGTTTGGCTCCGCAGAAGCACAGAGTTGGGTGTTTGCGCGGAGCGAGCAAGTTCCCTGGCAGGAACTGGTTCCCTTTGGGATTTTGGCTGGGGGATGGGCGGGGGAGATGGCGCTGGCGCCTTTATTCCCCGCCAAGCTGAGCTCTGCCGTCCGGGGGCTCAGCAGCTCTCCCTCCCTTTGTCCTCCAGCCTTCCCGCTTTCCGAGCAGAGCTGTTAACTTATGACCTCCCAGACGCTAAGTCGCGCTTGCTGTCGGAACACAGTCCGTCGGGCCCCTCCGCTTTTGCCAGCCAGACTCGGGGGCTCTGCTTGGCCGGCGAGCCGCCCCTCCGCCCCGGCTCCCTCCCGCCAGTCTGTGGAGCGCGCACCGCCTAGCCGCCCTTCCTACCCTCTTCCGTGGGCCTCTCGTCTGCGCTTGACTCCGGAGACTCCCTTCTGCTAATCCTCTGGCGGTTTTCTGGGTTCTTTAGGCAGGTGTAGGTGGAATCTAAGTGATCGGCAGGACGCGCTGTGAGCCCTGCGTCCTCCTACGCCGCCATCTTCTGGACTCCCAGAGCAAGAAGTTTTAATAAATGGTGGAAGCCAGTAGATGTAAGCAAAGAACAATTCGCTGTCAGAAAGCAAGACTCAAAGTAGAAAGGGTGAAAAATCGATTTGTTCAACAATAGCTGATGTGTAGGCATCTAAATACCCACAGAACAAATCAGGAGTTCTGCTAAGACTTCCCTGAGGGAGGCACTGGACAGAAACCCAGGAAGAGGAAATAAAAGGAGTAAAGGAAGAAGGGAATTTGGGTTTTGTCAACTATTTAAATCTGAGCCTGTGTTTGGAAACTTCTGGGGTTGTGAAGACTTGATGTCTCTCCTACTGGCTTTGATATATCAAGTTGAGAAGTAAGAATTTAACACCATTGGGGAGTTCGAGGCACATGTTGGGCTCTGTGCTGACAGCTCAGAGCCTGGAGCCTGCTTCAGATTCTGTGTCTTCCTCTCTCTCTGCCCCTCCCCTGCTTGCACTGTGTCTCTCTTTCTCTCTAAAATAAATAAACATTAAAATAATAATAAAAAAAAAAGAAGTAAGAATTTAACCAATTCATGCCCATGTAATCGCTGCTATTTGGCAATGCAAGAAGAAGATAAATTCAGAAGCATGGGTGCCCTGAGTGACTGGCCAGGGCATGTAGCAAACCACGAAATCCCAGGAAAGCCCTGCTCAGAAATGCTCTGTTGTCTGACATGTATTACTTACTGTCACACCCTCTCAGCGAGTTGTATGTTTTTCTTTCACTTACACACTACCCATTTACTTGTATGTATGTGTGTGACACACACATACATGCACATACGTGACTCTATATTCATTCTTGAAAAATATTTATTACATACCTAGCAGCATGCTGAATGCTGGGGGTGGGGGGCATGAAGAAACAGTCACAACTTCCAGCCAAGATCAAGTAAGAAAGACCAAACTTACCGTCCTGGCTGTAACAACTACAACACCAATGAAAACATGAAATAATGTAATAATGATTCTCACCTATTTAAATATCAGGCAATGACAGACAGTGATTCCTGAGAGATGGGAAATACAATGAAATCTATTATTGATCCAATTTATTGCCTGGAGATAAGAGGGGGAAAAAACAACAGCAAACTTCAGTTAAGTACTGATCAATACAGGGGCACCTGAATGGCTCAGTCAGTTGAGTGTCTGATTTCAGCTCAGGTCATGATCTCACAGATTGGGAGTTCGAGCCCCGTGTTGGTCTCTGTGCTGACAGTTCAGAGCCTGGAGCCTGCTTCAGATTCCGTGTCTCCCTCTCTCTCTGTCCCTAACACACTTGCATTCTGTCAATCTCTCTCTCTCAAAAATAAACATTAAAAAAATTTTTAAGTACTGATCAATACATAAAATTAAGGAAAATACTCAATGCTAGAGAAAGAATCACCCAAACAATTAGAGGAAACAATGCCCAGAACTCATGCAAAGTTAAAAAAAGGAAATATTTCTGATAGCCAGAAGGAAAACCTCAAAATTCACAAGGCATGTTTACAGTACTAAGAATGACCTTGCTTCAGTATTGGAGAAAAACTCACCATAGGCTAAATGTAGCTTGAGTCCTGCTATCAAAACTTAAAAGCAAGATCTGAAATGATGAAACTATTTCAAGTAATTTGACCATGTCATAGAACAAGCTGAAGAATGTTTTGGAATATAAAAACATACAAGATCTGGCAAGAAAAAATTCACAATGTATGGCATTGAGTAAAAAATTACCAGGCACACAAAGAAGGAGGAAGATATAACTATAATGAGATGAAAAAAACAATTAAAAAAAACCCCAAACTGACCCAGAAATAACAAATACTGCAGAATTTGTAGAAAAGAAAATTATTACATAGGCATTCCATATGTCAAAAAACTAGATGAAAGACTGCACATGTTAAGTAAAGACAGGGAAGAGATAAAAAACCAAACTTCTACAGCTAAAATCTACAATATGTGAGATGATAAACGCACTGGATGAGATTAATGACTGATTAGACAGTGAAGAAGAAAAGATGAGTAAACTTGAAGACATAGCAACAGAAATGCTCTGAATTAAAACACGGAGACAAAAGAGAAAAGGAAAAAGATTATCAGTGAATCATGTGACACTCAGTGAATCAAGTGGCCAACTAAACATGTAATTGTAATCTCCAAAGGAGAGGACTGAGGGGGGAGGCAGAATAAAATATGTTTAAAACAAATTTTCCTAATTTGATGAAAATTACAAACTAACATGTAAGAAATTTAATAAACTCTAAGCAGAAAAGCATGATGAAAGCACACCAAAATACCACATAATCAAATTATTTGAAACGAGAGGTGAGAAATCTTAAAAGCAACACAGATAAAGATAATAATATATATATCATTTTGTCCAAGATGATACAAGATGGTATGATCATCTTAATAGATGACAAAAAAGTATTTGACAAGATCCAACATCCACTCTTAATAACAATTTTCCACAAGCTAGGAATAAAAAAGAACTTCCTGAACCTGATAAAGAATGTCTGTTAAACACCACTCCTCATCAGGGAAATACAAATAAAAACCAAACTGAGATACCACCTCATGCCAGTCAGAGTGGCTAAAATGAACAAATCAGGAGACTATAGATGCTGGAGAGGATGTGGAGAAACAGGAACCCTCTTGTGCTGTTGGTGGGAATGCAAACTGGTGCAGCCACTCTGGAAAACCTTTGTGGAGGTTCCTCAAAAAATTAAAAATAGATCTACCCTATGACCCAGCAATAGCACTGCTAGGAATTCACCCAAGGGATATAGGGATACAGGAAATGATGCATAAGGGCACTTGAACCCCAATGTTTACAGCAGCACTTTCAACAATAGCCAAATTATGGAAAGAGCCCAAATGTCCATCAACTGACAAATGGATAAAGAAGATGTGGTTTATATATCCAATGGAATACTACTTGGCAATGAGAAAGAATGAAATCTGGCCATTTGTAGCAACGTGGATGGAACTGGAGAGTGTTAAGTGAAATAAGTCAGGCAGAGAAAGACAGATACCATATGTTTTCACTCTTATGTGGATCCTGAGAAACTTAACAGAAGACCAGGGGGGAGGGGATGGGGGGAAAAAAGAAGTTACAGAGAGGGAAGTAGGCAAACCATAAGAGACTCTTAAAAACTGAAAACAAACTGAGGGTTGATGGGGGGTGGGGGAGCGGGGAGAGGGGGAGTTGGGGGTTGAGGAGGGCACCTGTTGGGATGAGCACTAAGTATTGTATGGAAACCAATTTGACAATAAATTACATATAAAAAATAAATAAAAACATTTAAAAAAGAAATAAAAGAATGTCTGTTAAAAAAAAAACAAAAAATACAAAAACAAAAAACTTAAGCTAGTGTCATTCATAATGGTCAAAGACTAAATGCTTTCCCCCTAAGATCAAAAACAAGGATGTCCACTCTTGCCACTTTTACTCAATATTTTACTGGAGGTTCTAGCCCATGCAATTGGGTGAAAAAAAGAAATAAAAGGACTACATGCTGGGAAGGAAAAAGAAAAACTATGTATGCACAAATAACATGATTATTTACATTAAAAAAAACCTATGGAATCTACCAAAAAGCTACTGGAATAAGTTGATTTTAACAAAGTTGCAAGATACAAGATCAAGATACAAAAATCAATTGTATTTTTGTATACTAGCAATAAACAATAGAAATTTTAAACAAAAACTTTAATTTACAATAGCATAAAAATATTAAATAGCTATAAATCTGCCAAAAGATACACAAGACCTGTACATTGAAAACTACAAAACATTGCTCAGAGAAACTGAAGACTTAAATAAATGGGGAGCTATACTATGCTTATGGATTAGAAGACTCAAGATTATTAAAATACCAATTATCTCCAAAATGATCCATAAATTAAACATAATCCCAAATACCCAGCAAGCTTTTTGTGGAAACTGACCAGCAGATTTTAAAATTCACATGGGAATGCAAAGGATCTAGACTAGCCAATCAACTTTTAAAAAGAACAAAGTTGAAGCACTTACATAGCCAGACTATGACTTATTATAAAATTACAGTAATTAACACAATGCGGTATTGGCATCAAAATGGAAGAGTCCTAACCTAATACTTACACATACATGGTCAACTGATTTTCAGTAAAGTTGCAAAGGCAATTCTGCAGATAGGATAGTCTTTTTGCAAATGGTACTGAACAGCTGTAAAACTATATAAGAAACTTTGATCTATCTCTGGCACCACATTCAAAAATTAACTAACAACAGATCAGAGACCTAAATATAAAACCTAAAGCTATAACTTCTAGAAATCACAGAAGAAAATTTTTGTGACCAAGAAATAAGCCCAACATTTCTTTGGTCTTCAACAAAATTATGTACTACTGCTCTTCAAAAGAAACTATTAAGTGAACAAAAAGACAAGCCAGGAACTGGAAAAAAATTCTCATAAATCATATATCTGATAAATTCTCTATATATCTAAGCATTTTTCTATATAGAATACACACCTAGTAAAATGTCTAAAATTAAAGATGTGGACATGGAACTTTCATATGCTGACAGTGGCAGTGTAAAATGCTACAACCTGGGAAAATGGATTGGCAGGTTTTTAAAAAGTTAAACACCCACCAGATGATCCAGCCTTTCCATTCTTAGGTATTTAGCCAAGGAAAAAGGAAATGCTGGCCATATAAGGACTTATTAATAGCAGCTTTGTTTGTAATAACCAGACACAACAAAACTGGAAATAACCAAAATGTCAACAAGTGAATGGATAACCTAATTGTGGTATATCCACACAATGGGATATAGGTAATTCAGCAACAGAAAAAGAACGAACTACTGATACTACAGACAAACAACACAGATAAATATAAAAATAGTTAAGTTCCCTGACAAAAACAGAACCCCTCTCTTCAAAAAAGAGTCTATGCTCTATATTCCATTTATACAAAATTTAAGAAAATGCAAACGAATCTATTGTGACAGGAAGCAGATAAGTGGTTGCCTGGGAATGAAGGGGGTGGGGATACAGGGAAGGGTAGGGAGATAACAAACAGGTGTGAAGAAACTTCTCCGGATGATGGATATGTTCACTGTCCTGATTGTGATGATGGTTTCATGGGTATATATACATGGGGACACTTAATCGTACACTTTAAATATCGCATGTCATGTGCTCGCTTCGGCAGCACATATAAATATCGCATGTCCATTATATTTCAAAAGCAACTTAAACTCTTTCAAAAGAGATATGGCCTCAAGAAGTGAAAATAAGGCATAAAATGAAATTTTGCACTCTTGTTCCAGGGTAGACTTTCTAAGAATTTAGTTAATTCAATATTCTCTCTTAAATATAAAATCATCACACATTCCAAAAATGTTATTTAAAACATCAGAGGTAATTAAGTATTCTGACAGTAACAAGGAAAAGGTAACTGAGTTTGCTTTTTCAAACTTCAAATTCTCCTTCACTCACTTTGATAGGCTCCAATCCCTTCAAGATTATGGCTTTAATGTTGTTTAGATAAAAACAAACAAACAAACTACTGTCCAATAGGCATTGGAGGATATAATGCAAACAAGGGAGGGAGGGACGAAGGAAGGAAAGAGAAAAATTAATAACAAACACACAAGAATGAATGCTGTTAAATGTAGTCTGAATTTAAGGAAGTTTCATTTTGGCTTTTATTCTAAACTTGAATCAAAAGCTGCAGTCCTTGTTCAGGTAGCCATTTGTTCATTTTCCTTTACCTGCCTGTCTTTCTCTCACCCTTTATTACTCTGATCATCCATCCTGCCACACTACACTCACAATTTCAGGTGGCTAGTTGGCTTCACCTTGAGTCAGCTAAGTTGCGTGAAATGTCAAACAACAAATTCCCTAGTGGAGTTACTGCCGCGAAAGCAGACACCAACCACTATCCATGTTTTCTAGCCTTCTTGCTCCCCTGGTTCACATTCCCAGACTTTCTGCAAGGCTCTGGTGTGCCCAGAATGAGCAATGCTATTTCAGCAGTAGGACATTCAAAGAGGCAAAGGTCTTTTTTGGGGAGGCCACCGCCATTCCTACCTGAACTAACACATGGTGACCACAACAGGCTGCAAATATTACATGGAATATTTCAAAGGTTGTGTTTAAAGTGAAAAAAAAAATAAGGATGTAAAATTGTATATTTTCATAAAAGGATTTCAACCATGAAAAATACTGACAGATGGATTAAAATGAGGACATGTATAAAAAAGAAAATAAAGGAGGTGTTAGGGTTCCCCCACCACTCCTGTTTTCACTGTCTTTAATGGTGTTATATTGTCTTATAAGGGAAAAAAACCCAAATAGTTTATTGACAGCTGCTAGCTTGAAGGCTTTTTGATTCTATCCAGCTGAAATGAATCTGAGGCTTCTATTCATCTGGGAAAAAAAAGGAAAAATAACAAGTTTTTTTGCTCCTGTGGTGGGTGGCTGTAGCTGCCATGGATCTGTTTGACTGTCAATTACTGGTAACAGTTATCTGATTGTTACACATTTTATAAAAGCATCTAGCAGTGTTCTGTCTGGAAATGTATACTGTTTAGAAAAAAAAAAAACAAAACAAAACTGATCATAACTGTATCTCTTGTTCCATAGGATACAGACATCTGACCCTCGTTAATTTAGCAATATGGCCCATACCTCACTACAAGCACAGTGCTGTTGTAACTCCCAAGAAGGTCTGGTCAGAATACTGTCCCCAGGGAATAATGCTACTGTGGTAAATTATCTAAGACAGGAAACAAACTTTTGTTGGGTTTACTCTGTCTGAAGGGTGGCAGAACATTCCACTACAAAGTATGACACTTTCGTAGAATGACTTTTATGCTGAGCCACTTGAGAATCAGCAAATGCCAGCAGAGGCTCTCTCTGAACTCCCCTCATCTGCATAAAGACAAATTCTCTAAAAGGAAGTTAATTGTCATAAATTCCCTCCTTGAAAGGAAGCTTCATCAGCCATGAAAGTCTGACTTTTACCATAGGACAGTAGAAGTAGACACCACAGAGACCAACTTCATCACAAACTATCATACTTTCCACCTATTCTTTTAAGGGCCCATTTATCTTTCCTAAAAATAATTTGTTCTCCTCTAAGAGGTCTACATCTCTCCTCTCCTTTCCCTATTAAGGATGTATTTAGGAATGAATTCTAAGCCACCCAGGAGAGTTAGGAATTTTTCCCTGGGTATCATCCATATATACATGGGGTATGGATGTTAATAAACTTGTTTCTTTTTGTCTTGTTAGTCTTTCATTACACGGGTTTTAGCTAAGAACTCAGAAGGGTAGAGGGAAAATTATTTCTCCTTCTCTACAATTGTAGCTCAGGAAAACAAATCATGGGCTAAATGATAACACTGACAAGTTCCAACAGGAGCTTCTGGGGAGAATCAGTAATCCTTGCATCAGAGTGGGACAGGAGAGCACATGCATCCTTGTTAAGGGGGAGTATTAAATGGACCAACATTTTTGGAGATGATTTGTCAAAATTTATAAAAAGGTTCAAGATGCACCTAGCAGTCTTCAGGGAATCATTTCTGCAGAGATAATGTATGACTGCATAAAGCTCTGGGTATAAACTAGGATGTTCCTGCAGCAGACTTTCTTCCATGATGGTAGGAACCTGGGAACTACCTAAATTTTCAGGACTAGGTGGGATAAATATGTAACAGCCGGAGAATGGATCACGATGAGGTGGTTAACAGAAAATGGAGCAAGTTGAAAATAATGTTCGCAACATTTTTTTGGTGAAACACTCATCACTCACAATACATACTATTTGTGTGAATGACTGCATAAGCACAGGAGAAGGAATATGCTTGATATTTTTAACAAAAGTACCAGAGACAGGATTGCAGTGCTTCTGGAGGAAATTTTAACTTCTAAATTTACATAATTCCAACGTATGTGGAATTTAGAGTGCTTTTTAATTTAATAAATCAAAAAAGACAAAAAGATCAAACAAATTTAAAATAAATGGAATGGGACATTGACACAGAGAACAAATGCTAAGAACAATGGGATGTGATCAAATTAAGAAAACAAATTTGGTACTACAGGTGTTGGTAGTAAGGAATTTCTATCACAAAGAATATATATAACGTTTTTTCTGGAGAAAAAGAAATGGGCACATGTTAAATGACTTTTCCTTCCCTCCCTTTCCCCATCAACTACCCAGAATCCAAGTTTCTGGATAAATGCAGCTTAGGCAGCAGACACATTGGGATTTTAAAGAACAATTAAAAGAAGGGACCTTTGGGGAAAGGTATTTCAACATTGTTACACCTTTAAGAGCTAAAGAGAGCTCTGGGGGAAAAAAAGTTCTAAGCTCCTTTTCAGATTAAAATAGGCATGGTTATGCTAATTCTGAACACCGCCAGCAGGCTAGAGCAGTCTAAGTTCCCAGAGGCCCTGTAGTATAGGGCGCTGCCTGTCTGCGGGGTCCAGCAGTGTACGCCTACGGGGATGGCTGACACCATCCCGCTGCAGAGTTGCCTGGACCAGCCTATAGCCATCACCGCCTCTAGGGTGGGACGAGGACAAGACTGGGTGTCTTTATGAACCGCTTCAGATCTTAAACCACAGCCACCCACATCACCATCTGTTTAGTGCCATGTGGACCCTAAAAGAAAAATCCGGTTTGGTCCTAAAAATACTATTTGCCTCATAAAGAACTGGCTCCTAGGGCTGTGCCTCACAAGACTCTGTTTTACATAACATTAATTAGAGATGCTAATTCAGTGTCAGAATGGTACAGCGGCCACACCCTGGAATGTGAAACTGTAAACTGTAAAATTCTGCCAAAATGTGTCATTTTATCCAAGTACAGCAAACTCAGCTTTAAATTGCTTATGTTCTGAGGCTCTGTGGCCATGAGTTCTAACTGTGCTGGAGTTGTACTCTTGCTCTTCCTTTGACTCATAACGTGTAAGATTTTTTTTCTCCTTTATTTAATAATAATACCATTTAATAAAATTAGCAGATGTGTTCATAGATGACTTAAAAGGAAATAAGATCCCTGAAATCGTTAATAAGTACTCAGGGCAGAAGTGAAGGACGGTTTCCTTTATCAATGTAATGCTACCCCGTTTCAAGTGCCTGCATAGGATACTGGAATATTTCTCCCTTGCCAGCTGGCACAATACTGTTTTGTCAGTAGATGGCGCTGAAGACCCTGGAGGAATAAGGATCTTAGCTTCATGCAGTGGCACATGACTTCCATCAGTGTACCTGCCATGTCACCCAATGGTGCTCCCTTCTAGTTTTCCAACGTTAGCCAGAGGTTTCCTAACTGCCCACCAAACCCAAGAGGGTAGTTCCTGCTTGCAATGCCTTGCCCACTAGCCTAGGCCCACAGGCAGCCCAGAGGAAGGTTCCCAACTAGCTAGCCTTGGTCATCAGTTCCATGCACCAGCCCATCCTGTGGTTGTGGACCAGCTCAGGACTGGGACAACCAATGAGCTTTTCTGCCAACCAGTGGGCTGCAGCCACACCTTTTCCAATTAGATCTGAACCCCAAATCTGATGAAAGAAACCCTTTCCAAGTTTGTTCCTTCCTTCGGTTCTCTACATCAGCTTTAGGATATTCTTTAGAATTCTTTTCTATACTCTCTTAATAGCAAATTTCTTATAAATAGTTAATAATGCCTTATATTAAGCCATCCTTGTTCAAATTAGTGTGATTATTGACCCCAGATTAGATCCTGACTAACAACCAGCCATTGAAGAATGTAGCAACTTTGAGCCTCAAATAGGCTCTTACTGCAGTTCAATAATTTCATTATTCATCTCTCATTGTCAGTCTGGCACATTGCTCACCATGTTATTTCAGATCTTCTCTTGTGTCCTTTAGGTTCCAATTCATCTAACTTACCAACAACTTACTACCAGAAGATGACATCAACTGATAGTCTTTAAGGAAGAGTCTTCCTTCAAGTCCATTAAAAAAAAAAAAAACAAAAGGGGCGCCTGGGTGGCTCATTTGGTTGAGCGGCCGGCTTCGGCTCAGGTCATGATCTCGCAGTCTGTGAGTTCGAGCCCCGCATCGGGCTCTGTGCTGACAGCTCAGAGCCTGGGGCCTGCTTCGGATTCTGTGTCCCCCTCTCTCTCTGCCCCTCCCCACTCATGCTCTGTCTCTTTCTGTCTCAGAAATAAATAAACATTAAAAAAAAGTTAAAAAAAAGCAAAAAACAAAAAACTTGTATTGTCCTACTATTGATCTTGCTTATATTCAGCTTAAAAGAAAAAGTAGAAATTGCTCCTTGCCAATACCACCATTCCCTCAGTCTGATACATAACACACTTGTTCTTTATTCTAGATTTCATCAATCAGGACCTTTCTTACAGTTGTTGCCTTATCTTTTCTTTGTCTCAACAGATCTGGAGATCAATTTTGGGAGACTTCACAATAATATTGAGTCTTCTAGTTGATGAACATGGTATATCCCTCAATTTATGTAAATCTTTTAAAATTTCATTCCATAGTATTTTATAATTTGCAGAATACAAATGCTGAACATATTTTATTGGATATATAACTCTAGGTATTTCATTATTTTGATGCTATTTTAAATGGTATTTTAAAACTTCAGATTATTTGTTGCTAGTATGTAAAAATGCAATTGATTTTTGCATACTGTTTTTTCTGGTTTTTTTTTGTTGTTGCTTCCTAGGATTTTCTACATAGTTAAGCATGTTGTTTGTGTATCTTTAGGTTTTTTTTTTTTTTTTTTTTTTTTGGTCTTATTGAACTTGCCTCCAGTAACATGCTAAATGGGAGTAAGGGGAGTGGACGACATACTTGCTTTGTTCTGAAAGTCAGAGTCAAAGCATTCAGAATTTCACCATTACATATAATGTTTTTTTGTAGATATCTCTAGTCCGTTCTCTTGTATTCCTAGCTTAATGAGAGTTCTGCTAATAAATGGGTATTGAATTTTAGTTAATTATTTTTCCGTGTCTAGTGAGATCATCATATGGATGAACTTATGGACACACCAGCTTGAACTGAGAAAAAAAAAAGCCACCTATTTTTCTTTGGGATATGCTATTTTTGCCTCCTTTGAAGTAGCCAAACCAATCTGCTAACTAATAATTTTTGCTACCATTTGAAAGTCAGGGGAATGTTCTTAGATATCTAAGCACATGAATCAGTCAGGAGACTGCATGTATGAGGCTAGAACTCAGCTCTTGATACCCCATGGTATGTTAACTACGTGTTTCCTGTCTTTCTCCCTGGCCAGATTGTGACATTCTTGAAGATAGAGACAATGCTTTATTTATTTGTGCATCCTGGGCTCTAATACAATATCTGTCAGAAAGTAGATATTCAATAAATATTGGTTTAATTAGTCCACAAATCCTTAGTTTTACTGAAAGGCAATTCATACTATGAGCTATGAAAAAATTGCTATGGGATTAAAATATTTATCTGTATTACACAGTGACCAAAATAACCAAATAACTAAAGGAAACCAGAAGACAAGGATAAATATTTTAATGAAGGCAATATATTTAAAATATTGAGGCATAAAGGAACCCTTATGACATTAGTGTTAAAATATATAGATATTATGCACATAAAATAACTACGTGGAGAAAATTAAAAATTTTGGAGACACCATAAAGATCATCTAGCCCAGTGTTTCTCAAACTATGTTCTTTGGAGTCCTACAATTTCCTGCAGGCATATCAAGGCTATTGTGGGAGTGAAGAATAGAAGCTAAGCAGGTGCAATTTGGAGTCTCAGGATTATAGCTGAGATTTCATTTAAAAAAACTATATTACCAAAAAAATCTTTTGAAAGCTATGCATACTTTAACCTCATTCCATAGGTGAAGAAACTGAATCCTACTTAAACATATCCAAGTATAAATAAAAATAGGATGAGAAGTTGGGTTTTTCCAAAACCAGTCCAGAGATCATGAGATTTCATTCCAGAATTTATCTAAAAAAATCCTTGACATACTTTTATATATATTACCTATCACTTCTTAGGGTCATAGTTTTATAAAATTATTATGGGTTGTAAAGTGATATACTAGGCTTAAACACAGTGTGATGCAAAGAGAAAGAGATTTGAAGACAACAATTGGGTTTAAGCTCTCTATCTACAGTTATGGGAAAGCTTTATGTGTGAGTTGTTTTAATGGAGGCAGTACAAAGCATTCCGGTCAACTGATTTTTTTTCCTCAGACATCACTAGGAGGTGAATACACAAATTCCCACAATGTATCCTAATTTCCCCTTGGGGCATCAGTGGAATTAATTAAATACTACTCAGAAGAAAAGGACAGAGTGATAGGATAAAAAGAAAGCATCTTTTTATATTCACATTTGAAAAAAAGTATCGCCTTCCCCAAGAAAGGAAAAAATAAAAAGCAGATCTACCACTGAAGGTACCTTGATGTTATGTTTTCTTATCACTCTATTATTTCTCCAGCAGGTTATGCTGCAACACACTGTGGATAAAATCTCTTCATTTGCGTTCTTCTTTCTTTTCTGAGTGAATTTTTTATCTTATCATCTGAAACGACAGGCTGGTATTATCAAAGCTGTGTATCCTGAGAGTCAGTAGCAGGACTGAATTTCCTTTTTTCATTATTTTTGGTAGAACATGCAGACCTTAGGGGTAAGCTATCAGCACCAATATGTCTTCAAATTCTTACTGGTCTCCTTAAGGGGAAAAGAAGATAATTAATCTGTCATCCTAGACAGTGCACTACCATTCCTTTACAATATCTAAAAGCCTATTTCATTGGGATAAAATTCTGTCATAAATAGATGAACCAGAACAAAAGAAAAGGAAGCATTTCTAACCAAAAGCTGATGAAGAGCATCAAAGTAAATATTGAGTTTTCAAAAATTCTGAGACTAAAAACTAAAAGCAATAACAAGTAAAGAATAACATTTTTGCCTGCTGGTTTCACTTCCCATTTCAACATTTAGTTACATATTTCTGAAAACTGATCTGCCATATGACTCTTGCTCTCATATATTCTATTCCAGTGAAGACCAAAAAATATGAATAAAACGACTTAGAAATGTATTGATTTGAAAATTTGTAATCTTCTTAGTTAATATGTCAAACTCATGGTAGTTTCCTGAAGCACACCGAAGTACTCTGAATCATTCCCTTTATAAGTTGCTCTTTTGAGGTTGCCACTAAATGTGAAGACCTCACTTAGATAGAATACTTCCTTTTTTTGAGGGTTTGGGAAAGAGCCTCAAAATGAATTCTTATCTTTGTCTTTTTCTATTTTCTAAAATGCCCTAAATATTGTCACAAGCAGCCATAAAGCAATAAAAATTTATCAGAGAGCAGCCTGGGGTATGTGGGAGGAACAAAGTCAGAGTACTCTTGTTTGACATTGGAGCGGCACCTTAATGAGTGACTTATACCAATGGGAATCTCAGCATTTTTTTCTATACCTGCAGGAGTAGCCAAGTCCTACTTTCTTGGATCCTATCCCAATGCTATAAACATAAGGCTTGGCTTGTCAGGCCCAGCTGACATCAGTGGAAACAAACTGGAATAAATGTGCACATCAGCGAGAAGCAAAGCACAGCTGTTTTGGGGGCAAGATCACATGAGAAGAGACAGTAAAATATTGAGCAGTGAAATGGAAGTAGCCTGTCGAAGACATGTCTGTAGATCTTTTTACTTTAATAGACGGTTTTGAACACTAAACTCAAATTATAGGCCAGATTCCTGGCATTTGTCAAACTCAGTTCTTGGGTCAGGCCCACCAGTGGATGGTAAGTCAAAAGTCAGGAGGAAATGAGCATTCTGTTGTGTTTCATTCAGCTCTCTAACTTTCTGAGCAAAGAATTAGTAAGCAGTTGGCTTATTTTTTTTTTTTTAAACTCAGCTTGCTTCTTGTATCATTTTTATGAATAAAATCATTTATTTGGAAACTAGAAGACAAAGAAATATAAATATTAGTAGAGAAAATAAAAGCATTTCATTGAATACCTCAGTCATTTTTTTTTCACATTGGTGTTAAAGAATGCTAAAGTGGTGGCTGAGACAAAATGGTTTACCAGTAAATAATAATTCACTATTTGTAAGTCAGAAAATATTTATGTTTTTAAAAAATAAGCCACACTCTGTCTTAAAACTCGAAGGTAAAAGATTCATTCTTTTCTTTTTTAAGCTTATTTATTTTGAGAGAAAGAGAGAGAAAAAGCATGAGCAGGGGAAGGGCAAAAAGAGAGGGAGAGAGAGGGAGGGAGGGAGGGAGGGAGAGAGAGAGAGAGAGAGAGAGAGAGAGAGAGAGAGAATCCCAAGCAGGCTTCATGCTGTCCATGCAGAGTCCAACATGGGGCTTGAACTCACAAACCACGAGGTCATGACCTGAACCAAAGAGTCATTATTTCCTATTAAAGTCACTGAGCTTTGTGTGATGGATAATATAATATAGCGCCTCTTACTTTTTAGAAGTAATGTTGATACAGGTCTTCTCAACTAAATGAATGCTCCCATTTTAGCCAATTCATACCAACTCAAATACACAGGAAGAAAAATGATCATTGGCAATGCTCCACATCCCTCTCTCCTTCTCCCAAAGTACTGATTATGGATAGGTTTTTAATGCCTCACATTGATCTTGTTACTATACCATTAGCTCCTTTGTTTCTGTGGCTGGATTTTATTAATCTTGGTATCTCCTGCCCCATCCAGCACACCTACCATTACATTGCCAAGCAATGAATATTGTTATTGCCCAAGTGTCTATTCCCTTCCACATAGTGGCTCACTGACAGAAAGAAGATAAAACTCCTGAAAGGGGAATCTTACATTTGACTCAGAAGAGGAGAATGGATTTTTGCAGACAGTATTATGCTTTGATGCATCTAGAGTATTTTTTTTTCTAAGACCTTATTTTATAGAGTAGATTCAAGTTCATAGCAAAACTGAGCAGAAGATACACAGGGTTCCTCTGTTTTTAAAAGCATCAATTTTATTGCTTGCAAAAAGTGAGCTTAATACAAATACTACTACATTTGTTTAATTTTTTTTTTGGCTAGAGAGTTATAATTTTATTAAAGTTAACACATTTCCCGTGTCATAGCTAATTTGACATCATGGCATATTAAAAGATCAAAATTATGAGACAAGCCACTCTGTATGTTGATTATTTATGTCTAAAAACAATTTTCACTATAAGGGAGAAAATTAATAAGGAATTGGCAATCAAATTTATTTCCTTTATGATTTTAGCTTCCTGACTTCATCAGTATGGCACTCCTAGTTCTGAATAATAAACAGAAAACTCAACAAAAATTTTGCCAAACTTTTTCAAAACAGAAATTCACTGAAGCCCACAGTCAGGTGTATCATGGACACTCACAATTGCTGAATGAACTGAATCACATCCCAAGAGTCAATATTACGATCCAAATGTGCACATATCACTATTCTATATGATAGATAAACAATATTTTATCTTATTGGGAATAAAATGGGATCTGAGATAGGAACCTAATATTTTTTTCCAAAAAAGATTTGATTAACACCTTCCAGCTCTTTACTTTTCACTTGGCTAACAGGAAACATTTTTAATACTGGAAGTTACTTACAACAAACTGATAGTATTTTGTTCTACTGAGCTTCAATAAAAAGGACTCTGCATTCAAATGTTACATGTCATCTGCTGCTAGCGATTTACACATTATTAGAACAAGGAACTGCAAAAGGAAAACCTAAAGGAAAATATGAACGTACATCTATTTTTAAGCAAGTAAAGAAAAGGAGAAAAACTGAGTTTAAATTTTAAAGTGGTTCTTAAAGCCATCCTCGTAAAGTTTCCCCAAAAGACACATTTTGAAAAGAAGACAGTGAAGTTTAAGAAATGCAATAATTTATCCACAATAATTCTATCATCATGAGTCAATATCTCTGCAGTGTCAGAGTGCATGTTAATGCTTCATTTGCATAAAGTTCTCCTCTGTTCCCCACCCATCCTTCCAAATACTAAACTGTACTGAGGGAAAATTAGGGGGAGAAGAGCAAAAACAATGGCCAACAAGGTCAGAACTGAAAGGAGACAGCAGAGAGGTTTGTGTAGAGACCAAAAGGTCCAATGGAAGGAAAGAGCATATGTAATTGGGAAATCAGAGAAGAATTCACTGGGGGAGAGGGGAACATTTCTAGTATTTAGAAGGAGGGGTCGTATTTAGACATTAGACGTAAGAGAAGAGGAGCTCCTGGCAGGTGTGAAGGCACTAGAATTCTGTAGCATGGGTTGTGTACCCAAACCAATTCTTGCATCTTTACCAGGGGTTGATTAGCATGAAAGGCCAGAGTGACATTTCATCTTGTCCTGGAGAAGCATATATTCCCAGAGACTCAAGTTTGCTGACAATTTTAGTATCTAGAAGTTATTCAAAATGAACAGAAGACTGAGTTACATCAGGCACTATAATAAGAAAAAATTCCTTGAATGGTACATTTAAAATAGATAGTTCTCAATACTTCTCCAGTACAACTAAACTCACAAACAAAGAGATTTTAGGAAGAACACAAAAATGTCACAGCCTACACATTACACAGAAAACATGACTGTTATTGTCAGAAGAGATGAGTGAGACAGAGGACGAATTCAGCTCCAAGGTCAGATAACCTGTTAACTTGACTTAGTATAAAATTGTTCTCTAAGGGACTTGCTCCAATGACTTGAGTAGATTATTTTATAAGATAAATTTTAATCAAACAGCCATTGCTTTTTATCAAGATATATGATAATGAGACATGAGATCAATTTAGGATAGAATGTTTTGAGAAGGTTTTAGAAAAATTGTTTTTTCCTTGTAGGGAGTTGGGCAGGAAATGATACAAGGTCAGATTTTCAATGAACCCATGCCTCACAAAAAGATTAACAGCGTGGACAGATTTATCTTTGTGGGTAAAGTCTTGTAAGGCATAAGAAAATGTAAGTTGCAAAATGAGGGAGAGAAACAGCGTATTAATCAAGTGATCCGGCCAGACAGAAGTTACAGTGCCAGGATATGATGATTACAACTCTTTGTTTGCTTGTGTTCACATTCTAATAACAGTCATCTAATATTCTTTTTTAAATTTTGTTAATGTTTATTTTTGAGAGAGAGAGACAGAATGTGAGCAGGGGAGGTTCAGAGAGAGAGAGGGAGACACAGAATCAAAGCAGGCTCCAGGCTTTGAGCTGTCAGCACAGAGCCTGACATGGGGATTGAACTCACAAACTGCGAGATGATGACGTGAGTTGAAGTTGGATGCTTATACTGACTGAGCTATCCAGGTGCCCCAGACATCTAATATTCTTAATACAAAGCCATGTGAAAGACACTCCCAAATATACTTGTTATATGGGCAGGTCTCTTGAGGGTCATATTAAAAGTACCCCTATAAGAAACATAGGCTCAGTCTGACTGAATAGTGATTTCTACATTCTGGATAGGGTATCTGCACCAACGAGGTTTTTAGATTGTCCTATCAGGCCAGAAAATTTAAAACATCCATAGTGTTTCAAGGCAGGACATGTACCTTAAAAAACTTTTTTTTTGATGTTTATTTTATTATATTTTTTTGAGAGAGAGAGACAGAGTATGAGTGGGGGAGGGGCGGAGAGAGAGGGAGACACAGAATCTGAAGCAGGCTCCAGGCTCTGAGCTGTCAGCACACAGCCTGACTCGGGGCTCAAACTCACGGACCTTGAGATCGTGACCTGAGCCGAAGTCGGATGCTTAACCAACTGAGCCTCCGGGCACCCCTGGACATGTACCTTTTAGAGTGGATGTTCTTAATCAAGAGGACTCATCAACCAAGGCCTTCTTGTTTGTTAGAATGCATACGGTCCCATCCTTGGAGATTGATTCGGAAGGCCCCGAGTGAGGCCCAAAGAATGAATATACAGGAAATGATTCCCAAGTCACTCTAACACACACTCCTGGTTATGAATCAGAGCAAAAACAACAAAACAACAAATACAAAACAAAAAAGTATTTTTGTGAAAGAGTCATCAGATTTAGAATTTGAGCTCAGTTCTGGTACTTATGAAACATGTCTTCTTAGGGAAGTTCATATAATCTTTGAAGACAATTTCCTCAACTGTATAACTAGAGGTAATAGTATCTCCCCTTTCTTGGTCATGGGACCAAAGGAGATGTAGTAGTTATATATTGCTGTAGAACAAGTCATTCCAAAATTTAGGGGCTTTAAGTAACAAACATTTATTATCTCACAGTTTCTGTTGGTCAGGAACCCAGGCCCACCTTAGCTGGGTACCTCTGGCTCAGGGTCTCTCACAAGGCACCAAGGAAACTATTACCTATGACTGTGTTCTCACATGAAAGCTCAAATGGGGGAGGATCTACTCCCAAGCTCACTCACAGAACTACTGCAAGCTATTATGAACCCTTTGGTCTTCACTGGCTGCCGGCTGGAAACATCAGTTTTGTGACTAGTGGGTTCCTCCACAGAACAACCTATAAGATGTGGACTGGTTCCCCTCAGAGTCAATCAATGATGAGGATGTGGAGAAAGGAGAACACTCTTATACTCTTGGTGAGAATGCAAACTGGTGCAACCACTGTGGAAAACAGGATGGAAGTTCCTCAGAAAGTTAAAAATAGAACTACCCTATAACCCAACAATTGCACTACTATGTATTTACCCAAAGGATACAAAAATATTGATTCGAAGGGGCACATGCACCCCAATGTTTACAGCAGCATTATCAACAATAGCCAAATTATGGAAACAGCCCAAATGTCAATTGACTGATGAATGGATAAAGAAGATACACACACACACACACACACACACACACACACACACACACATATATACATGTATACATGTATATATATGTGTGTGTGTGTGTGTGTGTGTGTGTGCGTGCGTGTATATATATATCACATTCTCTCTCCCTCTCTCTCTCTCTCTCTCTCTATATATATATATATATATATATCACATGTACACACAATAGAATATTGTTCCACCATTAAAAAGAATGAAATCTTTCATTTGCAACAACATAGATGGAACTAGAGTGTATTATGTTAAGTAAAATAGAGAAAGACAAACCATATGATTCTACTCATATATGGAATTTAAGAAACAAACAAATGAACATAGGAGAAGGGGAAAAAAAGAGAGGGAAGCAAACCCTAAAAGACTCTTAACTACACAGAACAAATTGAGGGTTAAAGGAGGGAGATGGGTGGGGGATGGGCTAAATGGGTCGTGGGTATTAAGGCAGGCACTTGTGATGAGCACTGGGTATTACATGTAAGTGATGAATCACTAAGTTCTACACCTAAAACCAAATTTACCATATATGTTAACTAACTAGAATTTAAATAAGAACTTGAGAATTAAATAAAAAGACTAGTCAGTCAGTGAGACAGTAAGAGAGCAGAGAAAGTAGTAATCTTTTTGTAACTAATATCACATCAAATATCTCATCACTTTTGCCATAGTCCATAAGAAGCAAATCTCTGGGTCCAGCTGACACTCAAGGGGAAGGGATTACACAAGGGCATAAATACCAGGAGGTGGAGATCACTAGAAACCATCTTAGATGCCGCCTACCACAAGAGATAACATAGGTGAGACTGTGAAGAATAAAAGACTTACATGCTGAAGCACATTGCAAATGGAAAAAAAATGGCAGAATTTGAGTTATAAAAATCTACTTTCTGGATAACATTCTGAGGATTTGCTAAGAAGTGTCACCACCTCCTCTCTTGTCCTCAGATATGTCACACTATGGCTTCTTTTTCACCATCTTTTTTAGTCTGACACATCTGTGAACCTGTTAGTCAAGTAAGGAAGAAAAGGAGGGTGAGCAAATGAGGGCCCTCATGACCTACCAAGTAACACCCTGTGACAATTCACGCTTTCATTTATCACAGGAAGCAGTACCGTAATGGCTATAAAGAGTATGGGAGTGGAAAAACAACCAAAAAAAAAAAAAAAATCTAGGAGCTTGATTAAATTTTTCCCAGATTGTTTTTCCCACAAAGCTGTTTATCAGCCTGACTTGGTGATATGCCCTAATGAAAATTTATGTGACCAGTGTTGCAGTTTTAAACCATGGCTCCAGCATTCTTGACACTCTTCCCATCTAAAACTGGCATCTATGTCCCTTCCCCTTGGCTCCGGGTGGGGGAATGTGACTGCTTTGATGGATAGAGAGAGTCATTGTGTGACTTCTGAGGTTAAGTTAAGAGAAACCACGCAGTTTCATTCTGGTCCTCTTAGGACACCCATTCTTGGAACCCAACTTATACCATGAGGAAGCTCAAACTAGCCCACATGAAGAGAATCCATGTAGGACCTCAAGACTCAATGAAGAGAGATGTTTGTCCAATCCCCAACTGCTCTGGCTCCTGACTGTTTCTGCTCCAGTCACCATCTGTCTGCATCCATCTGAGAGACCCCAAGTCCAGAACTGCCCGGACTATCCCTTACTGAATTCCTGACCCTGAAACTATGGCAAATAATTAAAAAAAAAGATTGTTGTTGATTTAACCCAAAGTTTTGAAGTGGTTACGTGACAAGAGATAAATGCAGTAGTCAGTGAGTAGTCCTATACTGACAATAAAGTCACAGATAACAAAAATGTTACACAGGTAACATAAAACGGGAGATATTAGGTTCAAACATTTTTAAGACATTTAAGAGTGTTAGACCACAGATATGTACCTCCAGAAAAGTCTTTGGTAAAGACTACTATAATTTGGAAATATTTAAAGGTGGATGGATATACTTAAAAGCAATCCTGTGTAAATAGGAAATTGACACAAATCAGAGAAACTAGAAATACAGTATTTTTATTTCTATAATAATGTCTCAAATTAACAATTGATTAACAAATGTTGTCAGCAACTACCTTCTTCTCTTGTTAATGCCAGTTAGAAACCATTTGGCATTACACCAACATTGCAAATACTATCCATTCCCCTCAACATCTATCCTCCCATATATGCGTGTCACTGTTAGTCACCCCCCCTTCATTTCCCAATCGTGTAGATCATGATGCCTTTACATTCCTTTTTACTTCTCTACAATATTTACTTAAATCTTCCTTTCTTTTTTTCTTATCTTTCAGCAAAACTAACTTTTCATCCACATTGTCAAGGCACCCATCTGCTCTTGCCTATTCCAATACTTTGGTCCATCAAATGTGCTTTCTTGTATCTTTGGCGTCCTTTACCTTACAAACATCCTAGTCTTCATTATTTTAAAAATATTTATGACATAGTATAAAATTTATAAATCTTGATTTTTAAAAAATTTTTTTTAATGTTTTAATTTATTTTTGAGACAGAGAGAGACAGAGCATGAGTAGGGGAGGGGGAGAGAGAGAGGGAGACACAGAATCCGAAGCAGGCTCCAGGCTCTGAGCTGTCAGCACAGAGCCCGACGTGGGGCTCGAACTCACAGACCCTGAGATCATGACCTGAGCCTAAGTCGGACACTCAACCGACCGAGCCACCCAGGCGCCCCTAAATCTTGATTTTTAAAATGACCTTAAGTTGACATCTAATCACCTTCCCTCAGCCACTTCTCAAAGAAGTTGTCTATACTCAGTGTTCCCAATTTTCACTCACTCTTTAAGCCCACTGTAATGTGACTTCAAATAGCCAACATCGTTGGCACTATTCCCTTAGAAGTTACCAGCGAGTGGGCTCTTCTCAGTACCATCTTCCAGTGACCTCACTGTAGTATTTGATGCAGTTGATACATCTTTCTTTCTTGAAATTCCTCTACTTTTGCCTTTCCAAAAAAGAAAAAAAAAGTGCTTTCTGGCTCTCTGAATTCTCTATATATTCCTTCTCTTTTCTCTTCTTTACGCTATCATCTACTCTCCAAAACAGAACATCTCCCACTATCTTCTGTCTATACCACTATTTCTGGTGAACTAAATCGGGAAGCTCAAATCCCTAGCTCCAGCATAACTCCAACCTGAAACATACACAGGGATGTACTTCCAACTCACTTTCTTGATTCGTTCAGATGTCTGAATAGTAGCAGATACAGTCCTTCACGCAGTGAGGACTTCTCACAGAAGGAAATGCTTTACATGAAGGAGGTCGAAGTAACAAGAGCATCAGAAATGACATCAATGCACTAGAAACAAGGATACTTAATTCACCAAATTCAGGCTTGAGAACTCTGATTTTGATACTGCTATCATTAAGGAAACACAAATTGATACTCCCTCCACCTGAATGATCCCCAATATCTGCATGTCTTGTGCCTTCACTACCTTCACTGGATGCACAAGTATCACCTTGTAAGAGAGACCTTCCCAGAACACGGTATGTAAAGTAGCATCTCTCCTGCAACACTTATGAGACACATTATGCATTTATTTGCTTATTATTTATCTTCCTTCATAAGAATACAGGTTAAATGAAAACAGGGACTTTGTTTTTTGCACTGCTATCTCCCCAGAATGGGGAAGAGCATGTAGCCCATAGTAACCACACAACAAATATTTGTTGAAAATATTAATAACTTCATGAAAAAGTGAATGATTTAATGAAAATATTCTAATTTTCCATTTATAGAAAGTTTGTAACACTATAATGCAAATGCCAGAATACTCATGGTAAACATACTTTTTCACCAAGTGAGCTAATTCAAATTTCTACAAAACAACCAGCTAATATTCAAATAAAAGTTTCTTTGCAAAATTAATCGGATTAACTATTCTATAGCGATCTGTTCTCCTGTCCTTTGTTTCTCTTATGACAAATGACCCTACTGAAGTTTGCTACCAAAATTTCTATTACCTTATTAATTAGTACAGAACTTTTCTTTTTATGAATATCCAGAGAATGTCTCCATGTATGAATCACTCAAGTGTTATTTCTCTAACATCTTCATTTTCACCAGATTTCTCTGTATCATTTTTCTTCCAATTGGTCTTTTTTTCCCAGAGAACCTTGACCCGACGGGATCTTGAGATATCATTCGTCCAGGAGTTTTCAACCTTTCTTTCAGCAGTGAGATGTATTTCACACACAAAATCTTAATGACAGCAGAGACGAGAGTGGAGGGGCTCAAACTGTGCTTCCCTTGAGCTCCCACCTCACTTTCCCCTGAGACACTGAGGAGAATCATGTCTCCTTTGAACACCATGGACAGTCTAAACTTTTCTAATTAAACCCAGATGTATTTTCTGTGTTGACTCTTCCATTTCTCTGACAGGAAACTCTTCCTGTCTTTGGTCTAAAAGCATTTAATGAGCAAATACCGTGTGCCACATATTATACAGGCAGTGTGAGGAACACGCGGAGGGAACACAGACAGGAAGCACTCCTAACTTCACCCACTAGCTAAACAGACCTGAACTGATCTATAGTTTCCCTGGAGGGAGTGATTCCCTCCCCCCGGCCCGGCCTTTCTTATCTTTCACTTCTTTGCTATTCACCCTTACACTGGCTTTCATGTCACTGCACTGATTCTCTCCTGGCTTAGCTCCCTACTTGTCACCCCCCATAAACCATGCATGTCTGTAAGGCTTAAGCAGTGCTCACTGCATTTCCCCCTCCACCTTCTCATTATTCAAGAGCTAGTAGCATTTGGGACCCAACACTGATCCCTTGAGTTTCATCCTTCTCCTGATTCTGTTCTGTATGATGTGTGGACATCCCCACCTGGGGTCCCCTGCTGCCATATGAAGTCCAGTAACTTGAGCTGTCTTTTTCTTCCCCTCCACAGGGACTCCTTTTCAATGTCCCCATCTACACTTTGCTTCCCAAGCTTGAAATTCTGAAGTTATTTTTGACTCCTTTTTCTTCTGTATCATTTATATCCAAGATATATCACAACAGTTTTGTAACGAAATCCTTCTTTTTTTTACTTGTTTCATTATTTTTATTTTTTAAAATATTTTTTAAAATTTACTTATTTAAATTCAAGTTAGTTGACATACAGTGTAGTATTGGTTTAAGGAGTAGAATCTGGTGATTCATCACTTACATAATACCCAGTACTCATACCAACAAGTGCCCTCTTTAATGCCCTTCACCCATTTAGCCCATTCCTCCTCCCCACCCCCTCCAGCAACCCTCAGTTTGTTCTCTGTATTTTAGAGTCTCTTATGGCTTGCCTCCCTGTTTTTATCTTATTTTTCCTTCCCTTCCCCTATGTCCATCTGTTTCTGAAATTCCACAGATGAGTGAAATCATATGATACTTGTCCTTCTGTGACTGACTTATTGTGCTTATTAGCATAATACACTCTAGTTCCATCCACATTGTTGCAAATGGCAAGATTTCATGCTTTTTGATGGCCGAGCAGTATTTCATTGTATATGAATACCACATCTTCTTTATCCAATCATTATTCGATGGACATTTGGGCTCTTTCTGTAATTTGGCTATTGTTGATAGAGCTGCTATAACCATTGGGGTGCATGTACCCCCTTGAATTAGCATTTTTGTATCCTTTGGATAAATACCTAGTAGTGTAATTGTTGAGGTGTAGGGTAGTTCTATTTTTAGTTTTTTGAGGAACCTCCATACTGTTACTAGACATGCCTTTGGAGGCAAGGACACAAAAACAAACTGAGCTATTGGGACCTCATCAAGATAAGAAGCTTCTGCACAGCAAAGGAAATAGTCAACAAAACTAAAAGGCAACCAATGGAATGGGAGAAGATATTTGCAAATGACATATCAGATAAAGGGTTTGTATCTGAAATCTGTGAAGAACTTATCAAACTCAACACCCAAAAACAAATAATCCAATGAAGAAACAGGCAAAAGACATGAATAGACACTTCTCCAAAGAAGACATCCAGATGTCAGACACATGAAAACATACTCAATATCACTTTTCATCAGAAAAATACAAATCCAAATCACAATGAGACACCATCTCACACCTGACAGAGTGGCTAAAATTAACACAGGAAACAACAGATGTTGATGAGGATGCAGAGAAAGAGGAACACTTTTGTGCTATTTGTGGGAATGCAACAATATCCTTCCGATGTGACTTTCTGGAAGCTGTTCAAATGTAGCCCATATGACAGTACTTTCGAGGTGAGCAGGGACTGTGTCTTACCACTGCCCATAGGCACAGTGCCTGGCACAGAATAGGTGCCTAATAATCCTTGCTGAAAGAAGAACTGAATGGGATAATAATATGTGATGCCTAGTGTAGCATAAAAAGTGCAAGCAAATTACTTAGTAACAGGGCAGTGCATTAGTACATTTGGACACATTTATAAGATATTACAGTATAATTAAAAGAGTATTTTCAAGTACATATTAATGGCTTGGAAACTGCACACTATTTAATGTGAAAATAAAGAGAAGTTGGATACAAAACCCATAAATTTATTATTAACCTAATAGGAAAAACCTAGAAAAGAAAATGCTTAATACTGCTTATCTTAATACTGCTTAATACAAAAATGCTTAATACTGCTTATCTTTGGATAATGATTTTTATTTAATTTCATACTGTTTTTTAATTTTTCTAACTGCTTTTGTTTGTATAAACTTAACACTGTGAAAAAGATTGCAGCCATTGATAATGCCTATTGATAAGGCTTGGAAGAAACATGTACAAATTAAAAGAAGCATTTGTTCCAAGGTGGAGGTTTTATAATTTATCTCTTCCACTTTGTTTTTCTAAAATTGACTTTAAAAATTATTACTTAATATTTTCAATATCCTCAGCCCCAACCTATATTGCTTAGTTCTCTACTTCTGTAAGTGTTTATATAGCTTGAGTTTAATCATCATATCATACTGTATTAATTTCCCTAAAATGTCATTTTAACATTATTACTCTGGTTAAAAAAATATATTATCTCCTTATTACTTCATAGATAAAATAGGATAAAAGTCCTCAATCTATCAAAGTTCAGTGTTGAACATCCAATTTCACCTTCCACCATACAGGACAGACTCCTACTGTCCCCACTGCACTTTTATACAATTACCTGATGTCCCCTGTCTCCCTTATTCCACTTCAAATCTTATCCTCTATTCAATGCTTGACAAAAATTTTCTTAGCAATTTTCTCTTTAAACACCCATAGCCCTTATGCATAATCCTGTAATTCCATGCATTTTTTTGTAATTAAGAAAGGTTAGATCTGTAAGACATTATTGAAATCAGTTAGTTCAACTTCTCCCTTTACAGATGCAGAAACAACACTCCAATTAGAAAAGGTGACTTATTCAGGGATGGAAAACAACAATTAGGATTAGCACCCAATATTTAACATTTCGAGTTCAGTATCTTAACTAGTAGTACAGGATCTGCCCCTGTTACTGGGTCTCCCTTCGGCTGACCAGCTGCTGAGCAATAGTTCATGACTATATTCTTAAAAACATGTCTTGCCTGCCCACCTTGATCGTCATCAATTTAACCAGGGCAGACATCATGGTGTACAATTCCTTAACATCTCCATTGTGTCTAGCGCTGCAAAGTGAGTGCTGAAGAAGTATGCCAGAAATGACCTCAAGCAAATCCAATAATGGTGCCAATGATACAATCTGTGATCCCAACAGTCCATCTTAACAGTGTGGCTCCTACATCTCTTCGGATGGGAACAGCCATCAAAAGTTAATGGCCACCAGTTTTCTCTTACTTTCTATATGGCTGTTCTAGCCAGTCCAGAAGTCACAGGGTTATCGTTCTAGCTAAGATCCTGGAAACAGAGCCAGGATGGGGAAACAAGGACTGGAACTGAATCAAAAGACTTCATTTCTACAGTTAGTCCCCTGCCAAACACAGAGGCTTAAGGAAGATTTTGACTCAAAAGCCAGGCTGGTAAATCATTTTTAAAGTTTCAAGTGGCTCTTTTTTACACACACACACACACACACACACACACACACACACGCACTTTTAAATTCTGAATGGCATATATATGAGGAAGAGGAACATTTTAGCAACTGTACCAATCAAATAATGTACAACAGGTTAACAAACAACTGGTGGAAGAAATTTCATTGCAACCCAGAAGACCTAGAAAATGGGGAAAGGTGACCTCCTCAGGGTTATCAACATTCAAAGGCAGGGAGATAAAGCGCAGGTCTCCACAACAAACTCATGCCAGCTTCTGTCATGGCTGCTGTACATTGGGCCACAAGCCACACAAACCCAGAGGCGTCTGTCAAAGGTCCCAGGCAGCTGTGCAAGCATTCCCTGCCATTTGTTCAGCTGCTGTGAAGTGAGTGAGACGCATATTCCCAGGGTTCCACCAAGTGGATTTCTTTTTCAATTCAGAACAATGTGATTAGAATACAAATTTTTTTTATTAGTTCTCATTTTGTCACTCTGAATATAGATTTACCAGGATGAATACATCTACTGCTTATTTTTGCAGCTAATGGAGGTGAATAGAATACATCATGCTGCACTAAAAAGTAGGTAATGCTGAGGAAATGAATATAAATCACTCTTTTCACCTAACAGCAGAGTTACTGCTTAGAGAAGTAGGTGCCCATTCACCTGGCAATTCAAAATGTCTTGAATACAATTTGTCTAACCTCCATCACTTCCCTTCTTTCTTGCATATGAGCATCACAATTTCAAGGAAAATGATTTAATGGTGAAATCTCAGATTGTAGCATAGCCAGCTCACCTAATATATATCAATATAGTTATTATGTTGCAGAAATAAACTCAATGGACTTGTTAAAAATGTGAACTGCTCCTTTCCACTGAAGGAGGGAAAGAGAAAAACAAGAAAAAGAAAACCTTCAGAAGAGAAATATAAGGGCTTTACTGGCTAATCTTTGTTGCCTTTCATATTTGTTATAAAGACTCAGTGTGTGGGAGTTAATTATATTAGTTATCTTGGGTAACAAGCTATTAATTTTGTTCTTCAAAGTTATCAACCACCTTTCTATACACAGTTCACAGGCGAATGAATGGACTTAATCCCTGTATTAAAATACAAAACAAACCAAATAATCCCATGTTTCATGACTTCTCAAAGTTGATTATCTCTTTGGCCATGCTTTACCAGAGGCCAGATATACAACTGCCACTTTAGAAAAGAGTCTCTGGCAATTTATATGAGAAGCCTGTGAACGTGGATTTAATCGCCCTTTAACAGTAATTCTGATTCAGACCAGACATAAAAGATCACCAAAGAAAAGCATTTTTTCCCAGTGATTCAACCATACTGGGTGAGCAAAATTTCTTCTTCCAATGACTGCACAACTCCCAAGAGAGTCTTCTTGTTTCATGGGACATAGAGCTAACTTTTGCAAATTTAAACAATTTGGTAGAGAAACTAAGTATTTAAGATGGTAACATTTACTGTCACAAGAAGTTTATAGATTCTTTTCTTTTTGGTCATATCTGATTCTTCTGAGTAAAACATAGTATTATTTAATTCTAAAGCAGCAATTGTATATAGATAATGATCTTTATCTCCTAATTACCAAAGGGACGTTTCACTTGTTAAAAACATTACATATGTAAAAAAAAAAAACTGGAGTAAATGAAGAAATTATTAGCATCAATAATGATGTTTATCTGCATTTAAAGGGTCTCTGTGCTCTAACAAAAGCAAATCGTTTATAGTACCAATATTCCTAAGGGAAATCTGCAATGATTTATTTCTTTGACTTATTAAAAGCCTAGTCATAGCTCAAAGATCTCTGAATACCCATAAAATTAGGAAATTATTGCCATAAAATTAAAAGAAATAGCAAAATCTGCAAACAGGAAGCAATCCAACAAGATAGTACCTATTAGAAATCACTGCATTATAAAAATAATATATAAAAATGAAAACTTTGACTAAGCTATAGCAATAAACAATGCTCTTATGAAACTCATTTTTTGGTTCTGTTGCTATAGCGTACATCTCATCTATATAACCATTTCCTTTTCTTTCAAATTCATCCTGAAATAATGTATACCTGAAGATATTTCTTTCTATATGATTCTCTTTTGAAGTTAACAAGGTTATATAAGCATTACTCAATAATTATCAGACAGTGAACAGTTAGGTTGAATGTAAAGTTTAGGAAATTAATCTCAGAATATAATTAAGTGGTATTATTGTTATAGTTGAGCTTCAAATAAATTAAAAGGCTAAATATTTGAAGATATGTTTTAGCATAAAAATCTATATGATCAAGCCATAACCCATTAATATTCCCTCTCTTACTATTTTTCTCAATGATAAAAAATAAACAAATTTATTATATTTTTAAGAAAATAGTTCTGGAAAATTCTTTAAAATACTTGAATGAAAACAAAAGCTTAAGTAGAAAATAGGAAAAGAAAACATTTATAAAAACTGTACCTTTATGCAAAGGACCATAAAATATTAATAAATAAATATAATTTATTCTTAGATGGGAAAGTTCCATTTTATACATTTTTGTCCTAATCTACAGTCTCAGTGCAGCCTAGGTCAACTCAGTAAGAGATATTCTTAGGGACAGAGAGAATGAAGTGTTTTGCGACTTTAGATGAAAGGATCAAAGTTTAAGAATAGTCAATACATTTATGAAAATTAAATGTTATTGAATTAAGGACTTTGAATTCTAATAATTATTTTTAACTAAGAGGATCACTATGCACGGATGTATCTGGCAGCACTTTATAATAGTTAAAAACTGTCACCAAGCTACTAATATGGGACTGATTAAGCAAATAATGTCTCATCCACACAATGAAACAGTCCTTTCTCATTAAGAATGATAAATTTCTAGATTCATTTTTCAATGAAAGGTGTTAATTACATATTGTTAAGTGAAAAAAGAAAGTTACAAAAAGTATATAAAATATGATTCAGTTTTTCTTAACACGTAGAAATGGAGGTTACATATAAAAACACTGCATGTAGTTTTCTCTGCTTAGTAGGACAAAAGGTGATTTTTCATCTTTTATACTTTCTGGTATTGGAAATTTTCTGTACAAAGATGCATTATTTTTATAATCATAAGACATTACTTAAACATTCTGTGTGGGAATTTATGGATAAAAAATAATTAAGTAAAACTAAAAGGAAAGTGGATACAGAGAGCCTCTGGGAGAAGAAATCAATATGGCAACACCTAGAAGGTTTCTATATTAGAGACTCTGATATTTGTCCATCTGCTATAATTTACAGGATCACCTGGGATATGGGATACAGCATGGAAGAATCACTTGTGCTTTGATTTCCAAGTTTCCATTGTCCATTGTTTCTATTCATTTTACTGCTGATGTCAAGGTGAACACAGTAGTGATGGAGTCTCAGTTCATATCACTGTACCTTCCTGGGTCCTTATACTTAATATGAAAGCTGCATTTAATGCTGCATTTGCATAACTAAATGAATAAGTACATCTCTTGGTATGGTCCATACTGAAATTTGCCCCAGTGAGTTCATACAGGAGTTTTATTAAAGAAGGGAAAAGTATGATAATGTGATTGACTGCTACAATGCACATAGCTTGCATCCTTCTAGCAGAGACCTTAATTTGCCTAGTTCTGATTCCCTGTTTTAAATAATAGGTTTATATGAATATTAGCTAATGTGGAAGCTCTAATGAATAAAAATATTCAGTATAAAATGATTCAATAAAAATAATAACTTATGGGGTATTAGTTATGTGCCAGGCATAGCTCTAAAAGCATTTTATGTGTATAAATCCATTATTCCCCAAAACAACCTATGAGGTGAGTGCTATTATTAGCCTTCATTTCTCCCAAGGAAAACTAAGGCTCAGATAACTACATCCCTTGCCCAAGATGATAAACCCAGAGCAGGTGATAAACTCAGATCATCTGGCACCAGAACACATTTTATTTTCTCTTTATGCAGATTTTTAAAAATTGAAATGCTTTGCATTTGAGAACAGTTTTAGGTTTATAGGAAAGTTGTGAAAAATGGTAGAGAATTCCTGTATACCCCTCACCAGTCTCCTCTACTATTACAAACCTTAAATTAAATGGTGCATTTGTCACAACTAAATGTATGCTGATGTTTACTAAACTGCACAGTTTACCTGGATTTCACTAGTTTTCCCTACGGTTCTTTCTCTGTTCCAGGATTCCATTCAGGATACCACCTGACAATGAGTTGTCATGTCTCCCTAGCCTCCTCTGGGCTATGACAATTTCTCAGACTTTCTTTGTTTTTGATGACCTTGACAGTGTTGAGGAATACCAGTCAGGAATTTTGTAGAATGTCCCTCAATTTGGGTTTGTGTGATGTGTTTTTCGTGATTAGACTGGGGTTACTGTTTTGAGAGGAAGGCCACAGAGCTGAAGTGGCATTCTCAGCACATTATATCAAAGGTATGTGCTACCAGCATGACTAATCTTTGATGATGCTAGCCTTAAAGATCTGGCTAAGGTAATTTGCCAGTTCTCCATTTTAAAGTCACTCCCCTTTTTCCATGCTCCATTTGACAGAAAAAAAGTTACCAACCAAAGCCCACATTTAAGTGGGTAGGGATGGGATGGAATTAAGCTCCATCTATACAAATTGGGGGGGCATCTATATAAATTGCTGAAGTTCTTCTGCTAGAGCCCTCAATTTTAACCAACTATTCTATGTTGCTGCTGACATCCTATTGTTTCCTACCATTCTGGCATGTTATTCATGTGCAGTAGTTTAAAAACACAACACTTACCTAATTTCCTGCTTTTTCAAAGCAAATATATATTAGAATTAAATGTGACAACTAATAAACTTGTTTAAAATTATTTTCCACTATCACTGTATAATTTGTCATGAAGCGATGAATTAGAAACCATTTTTTCTCAGAAGCACTCTGTAAAGAACTTACCAGAAATATTCGTTCAAGTTGATCCTGAATGTCTTTCATTCCTGGAAAAGCAGCAACTCCTTGGATCATTTCAACAAAGATGCAGCCAACACCCCTAAAGAGAGAAGAAAGCATTGTACAAAAACTCCAACGTATTCTGGAAAATTAAATCTGGGATTAGAACATCTACTCCAGGAGAAACAATGAATAAATAACATTCTTTTTTTAAAAAATATAATTTATTGTCAAGTTGGCTACCATGCAGTGTATACAGTGTACTCTTGGTTTTGGGGGTAGATTCCGTGATTCATCGCCTACATACAACACTCAGCGCTCATCCCAACAAGTGCCCTCCTCAGCGCCCATCACCCATTTTCCCGTCTCCCCTGCCCCCCATCAACCCTCAGTTTGTTCTCTGTATTTAAGAGTCTCTTATGGTTTGCCTCCCTCTCTCTCTGTTTGTAACTATTTCTTCCCCTTCCCTTCCCTCATGGTCTTCTGTTAAGTTTCTCAAGTTCCACATGCAAATGAAAACATATATCTATCTGTCTTTCTCTGACTGACTTATTTCACATTGCTGACAATGGCAGGATTTCATACTTTCTCATTTCAACAAAAGCCAAATTATGGAAAGAGCCTAAATGTCCATCAACTGATGAATGGATAAAGATGTGGTTTATATATACAGTGGAATAACATTCTTTAATGAGTACCAAGGGCTGTGCCACATCCATCTAAATCCTACATGTTTCCTTTCCCTCCATGTCTAATGCCCTGAAAGGTCTCAAATCTCTAAACAGATGCAACTACCCTGGGCTCAGACAATCATGGCATCCAGTAAAATATAATGCTTGGTGGCTCCACCTTATTTACAGGAAACCATCAAGAAACTCCTTAGCCTAATATAGAAAGCTGCCAGTCTTTTTCGAATATCCTTTTCCAACCCCATTTCATGAATTCATAATATACTGTCCTCTCTAGCTGTCCAAGGGTTCTCAAACCTCTTTTTGCATCAAAATTATCTGGGGGGAACTTTTAAAAACTGCAAATGATCGAAACACAAGCGGCAGAGATCCTGTTTCAATCAGTCTAGGTTGGATCCCAGGTGTTGACTCAGGCTGCTTGGGTGATTCAGGGCAGCTACCGTGAGTTTCCCTGAGCTGGACTGATCTGCCCATGGGCCAAGCATAAACCTATACAGCTTGACCCAAATTGCTTCACTACCCACAACTCCTTCCTTCATTTATTTGTTCTTAACATATAAATCTAATTCAGTGTAACTCTAATGAAGACACCAGGGTTTGGTCACAAAGCTTACAATTAAAGCTGTCATAAAATGCAATGTGTTCAAACTCTCATACAGGAATAATTACCAGGTAAGAAAATATATGAAACATCCACCCATGTTCATATATCCTTTAATTCTTTTCAACTCAAAATTTCCAGATTTATGCTGCAGATGTGTGATTTCTCCACCACAAATCAAAATAAGATTTTAAGCAGAATTGAAGATTCTTTGTAACTATGATTATGGAGGGACAACTTTTTTTTAAGTTTATTTATTTCAAGAGAGTGTGTGAGAACATGGGTTAGGGAGGGTAGAGAGGGAGAGAGAGAGAGAGAGAGAGAGAGAGAGAGAGAGAGAGAGAGAATCCCAAGCAAGCTCCATCCATGCCGTTAGCGCAGAACCCGGTACAGGGTTCCATCTCATGAACTGTGAGATCATGACCTGAGTCAAAATCAAGAGTTGGATGCTTAACTGACTGAGCCACCCAGGTGCTCCTGGAGGGACAACTTTTTAAGGTTGAAGGTCAAATAATTTGGGAGTTCTTAATTTGAAAAAGAATACAACATTATGAATAAAAAAAAAGTAAGTACAAAAGCAAACTCCAAATGATAAAATAAATCAAAAGAAATCACAAATTTTTAAAAGCTAACAAATATGACAAACAATGTCAAATTCAGAAAAGTAACATATTTATGAGCTGACATGTGTCTCTAATAAATTTCTTTCTCCAATTCTAGCTTCATAATCTTTGATTACGTCTTTTAGGGCTATTCGATAATATCATTTTCTATAAAGGGTGACCAAACCCTTGTGTCTTTAACTTATTTCAGATCCCCTAGAAGTTATGGACAAGGGACCTACTTCTCTATAATGGCTGCAGTTATCAAGTTGTATACAAATAATGTACTAAAGTAAAGAATTAATACATTTGCAGAAATCTCTTCTCTATTATAGCACATGATTTCTATCTGAATTAAACACTGACAGTAAATAGAGTTAAAATGACTTAAAACAAATGTTTTTTTATATATCATAAAAGTAATTCCATTTAAATAGTAAAGAATTAATTATAAAATCAGTGTTCTACAGAGATTGGGTTTAACACAAGTTGTTTTCACTTAAGATTTGAGACACAACATCCATATTGAGAATCGTTTTATTAGCATGTTAAAATGCAATGACATTCTTATAAATATCGGGGCTTCAACATCTGGTTAGGTCTCAGATTTCAATTTAGTGGTTTTCCAAATGTTTATGCCAATAATTCTTTCCTAAGACTATTGACCTACATTTCTACTGTCTTCTTATTCACATTTACATAAAGTATCTTGGTTCTTAAATAGCTACCAGCACTTTCCTTTTTTTTTTTTTTTTTAAACATTCAGAATATACTCTCTATTCACTACTATTTGGCTTTAGTCTTTCCCAGCATAAGCTGCAACTCTGAGCATGTGGACCATCAACAGGAGCCACAGCTGCGCCCGCTGTGTACCCCGCTAAGCTGGCTGGTGAGGTAACCATTATACACACTTACAGAAATGCCTTTATCACTACTTGTGTTGGTCCATAGCATCTCCATAATATGATACTTAGAACAATTAAGAGATAAATCTAGCTGCAATTTTACTTAGGTGGAATATGATGATATAGCATTTCCATAGGCTCTTATCTGCTTAGCCGGTGGAGGGACATGGACTATCACTTCTAATGGATGTTTCTGACGACATCACTTGCCAAAGATGTGTGAGAGCATACTAATAAGCCTGAGAGAATTATACTTAAAGGATTTATAAAAGGAGATAGAATGCACCAGAAAATTAAAAAGCAGAAGTGTCAAACATATCAACATATTAGAGCATAGCAAAATACTTAATTATTGGAGCTGTCTTATTGCCAAACAGCAATAGAAGCCCTTCAGTATAATATGAAGGGATTATTGCCTGATTTACCTCCCCCAACCCCTTGCTACCCTCCATTACCCTACATGCTCTCTCCTGATGGAGTAAGTTGACTGCCATGAGGTTTACTGAGAAAGAATTCAACCACTTAAGTTCTATACTTATGACATATAATCTTATTTCAGGAAATGCCTCCTTTAGCTTGTTGCTTTTTTCAACAATTTGAATAATTATGTAATTATCATCCACACAGTCTAAATTTTTCAAGAATAAGAACTGGTCACAAAGCTTACAATTAAAGCTGTCATAAAATGCAGTGTGTTCAAACTCTCATACAGGATTAGTTACCAGGTAAGGTAATATATGAAACACCCACCCATGCTCATATATCCTTTAATTCTTTTCAACTCAAAATTTCCAAATTTAATTTATGCTGCAGATGTGTGATTTCTTCACCACAAATCAAAATAAGATTTCAAGCAGAATTGAACATTCTTTGTAATTATGACTAGGAGGGACATTTTTTTTTTTTTTTTTTGAGAGAGACTGACAGCATGGGTCGGGGAGGGGCAGACGGAGAGAGGGAGGAGAGAATCCTAAGCAGGCTCCACACTGTTAGCGCAGAGCCGGATGCAGGGCTCGATCTCACGAACTGTGAGATCATGACCTGAGCTAAAATCAAGAGTTGGATGCTTACCCGACTGAGCCACCCAGGTGCTCCTGGAGGGAAAACTTTTTAAGGTTGAAGGTCAAACAATTTGGGAGTTCTTAATTTGAAAAAGAATACAATATTATGAATAAAAAATTAAGTACAAAAGTGAACTCTGAATGAGAAAATAAATCAAAAGAAATCACAAATATTTAAAAGCTAACAAATATGACAAATAATGTTAAATTCAGAAAAACGTAACATATTAAATGACACACCTCCCTAATAAATTTCTTTCCAATTCTGGCTGCATAATCTTTGATTACTTCTTCTAGGATAATTCGATAACATCATTTTGTATAAAGAGAATACGGAGATAACTTAGTCTTTCCTCTACCATAATGATGACTTTCTTTTCTGACAGTATAGAAAAGTTTTCTTTTTTTTTCAGCTTAACTTCTAATTGGCAGAGTCACGTAAACTTTTAGGACTGTTGTCAATTTGGGGAAAACTATCAAGTTCCCTTCAAGTATGTCTATATACTATAAACACAAAAATTCTACAACATTCTACATAATTCCCATGATAAATATCAAAGGAGCACAGGAGGATATGCTCAGCCCAATGTGGAGAGCGAGGAAGAACTTGCACTCCTGAAGTCTTATTAGACTAGAAGAGGGGACCCTGGTGGGTTAGGGCTGATGGCACAGTAGTGGGAATGGGGCATTCCAGCAGAGAAAACAGGACCCGATACATGAGGAATCTTCAGGGAGCCAAATGCTGTTCTGATGGCTATGCTTGAAAATGGAAGAGAAAGTTAAAAGAGAGCAGAATTCCATACACTAGGCTAAGAACTCTGTCTACTATTCTTAGGCTAGGACTCAACTTTTTTCTGCATCCTAGGATTCATGATGGATGAAGGTCACCAACTGGATATATAGGTAAAAACCCAGATTACAGGCAGATTAGGAGATAAAACAGTCTTGAGGACAGAAGCAACTACAACCATTGGTTGTAAAGCCACCTCGTTCTTTTCCACTCATGGCAGCCAATGAATGAGACTAGTGGTGGTATAAGCCCTCTCCCTACTGGGCAGTGAGGGGTCACATACAATAATGAAGAGGCGCCCACAAACTACAGACCACAAGCCAAATGGTGCTCAGTGCCTGTTTTTATAACAGCCTATAAGCTAAGAATGGCTTCTGCATTTTTAAGTGGTTGAAAAAAAATCAAAAGAAGAATATTTGGTGATATATGAACATTACACAAAATTCAAATTTCAGTGTTCAGAAATAAGGTTTTATTAGAACCCTACCACACATTGATTTGTGTGTTGTCTATGCTGCCTTCTCAATCTCACAACAGAGTTGAAAACCTGCTACACATGCCCTGAAAAGCCAGATATGTACTATCTGATCCTTCACAGACAAAGTTTACCAAACCCTGCTCTATGTTACACTTCACTTACCTAAAAGCATACTTATAAATAGAAGAAATCACCTTCATCAGTTATGCAGAAAAAAATAAGAGAAATTATATATTATGCTAATTTGTGAAAAAGTTAATAATAAAAAATAAAAGTTAATAAAGAAATAATAGAAAAAGTTAATAGAAATAAAAAAAATAATACTAGAAAGCTCTCAAATATGATCTCGTTTTTCACTATTTTCCTCATCAGTTTTCCTGTGGTAGATATGGTTTACATGCTTCCACGCATTTTGCCAAAACTCTGGTAGATTATTAAAACGTAATTGAAGATGGATATTTTAATCTTAAAATATTTTTTTCCATCTTACAGTATTTTTAACTGAGAAATAAACTGGGAGCAAATGTGTAGGGTGGTTTTTAATAACAGTGCTTATACAACCAGTTCCACAAAGATTTCTCAAAATAGAGGGTTTGGTGAGTTGATCTGAATAATGGGTAGGGTGGAAGGAGAATTTACTTTTATGAACTTTTTTTAGAAGTTTTTGTTTTGTCCAAATTTTATTGCATGGAAGTACTATCTTTTATTTTTCTAAACATTAGGAAATTTTACCTGATAAATGAAAATAAGTATGATATAAATATAAGGTTGCTGTGTTCTGAAATGATTTCAAGCTATTTCCTTTTAATCTTTCCTCTCTCTATCCACATCTAACATCTGTGTCCCTGTGTTGATAAAAGGAGAGGAATTAGATTTTTAAAATTATATCTTGAGGTTTTTCTACCTTACAACTAAGAACGGAGATCTGTGACAGTGAAGTCCCCACATGTTCAACAATTTCACATCACACGTCTATCCATGAGATTTCTCCTGTCCAGTCATGTTTCTCTGCTGTCTGTTCCTGAAACACGCCGTCCTCCTCCTCACTTCAGGGTCTGTGTGTGAGCTGTTGTTCCCTCCTCCCAGGATGCATTTCCCCTCACTCTATGCATGGAGAAGTGCTTCTTGTTAGTTAGGGCTCAGCTCAAATGGCTCCTTTCACAGATGTCTTTTGCAGCCATCATATGTAAGGCAGGTTTCCCCTTACTGCCGAGGTCCCATGTTTGTTTCCTTCATAACATTCAAAGGATGTTAACTTGTCTTTGCACATGACAAGATTATGGCACAGCATAGCCTATACATTTGAGTATGTGCATAGAGGACAGCAACCCACACAGGTCACACTATCACCTTCAGGGGAGATCTGTTCCTTCTCACACAGACTTCCTAATTGCAAGTCAGGAGGCCTCTACTCTAGATGGAAGACCAAGACTGGGGACAAAGTTGTGTTCATTGTCTTGCTCCCAGAGTAAGAGCAGAATGTCAGCACACAGTAAGGGCTCAAAACTATTTGTTGACTGAATAAATCAAAAGCAATGCAACCCTTCCTCCTCTCCCCCTACTCCTGAGTAAGAGCTGAACTTAGCAACCTGCTTCCAAAGATAGGGTATGGAAGTGGGGATGGGAAATAGATAATGAATTTGGAGAAAAACGGCCAACAGGGAAGTGGATAATGACAAGGGAGAAAAACAGCAAAGAAGACCTTGACAATGTAATCAAGGTTAACATCATCAGTGGTAAGTCTTGTTGATAGTGAGAACCCTTGATGTGATGTGATGTGATGTGATGTGATGAGAATATCACTTCACCTCTGTCTTTCTTGCCATTAGATGAACCCAAATTGAGGGTCATTCTACAAAATGCCTGACTGGTACTTCTCAAAACTGTCAAGGTCATGAAAAACAAAGAAAATCTGATAAGCTATTATAACATTTGACAACTACATGTAATGCGGTAACCAGGATGGGATCCTAAAATACAAAAAACAGGGTGCCTGGCTGGCTCAGTTGGAAGAGCATGTGATTCTCGACCTCCGGGTTGTGAGTTCAAGCTCCATGTTGGGTACAGAGGTTACTTAAATGAATAAACTTAAAAAAAAAAAAAAACTCACTAAGTACAAAAAAGAAATTAAGGAAAAACGAGTCAAGTCAAAACAAAGGTCTTTAGTTAATAGCAATGTAACATCGTGGGTTAGTCAGTTGAGACAAATGTACTATATGTACATTTAGTAATAATGCATATAGTACATATAGTAATAATGTAAGACTTTAACAATAGGGGAAACCAGGTGAGGAGTATATAGGGATTCTCTTGTTTTCTATAAATCTATAATTATTCTAAATTAAAAGTTTATTTTTTGAAAAAAGGCAAAATGAAGAAGGACTGCATCTCCTTGGGACACTTTATAGAATTAGTCACTTTAAATAGAAGAGCCTTAACATTTTGAGTTTTCACCATATGAGAAAAAAAGAACCTCTATACATTTTGATGAACTCTTCCTTGGAAGCAGCATGAGCCATCTAGAACTGCAGGCTAGACTGTGAAACGTCAGTTAAGGTTCAACCTGAAATAACTTGGGCAGCAAACTAATCAGAGATTAATTTTGATATAAAGGCATTTGAAAACTGATATACATATTCTTTGGCAAAGGAATTCAAGAAGAAAAATTTATCTGTATTACTAAGTTTGCAGCATTAGCAGCGAGTGTGAACGCAGAGAAAAAATGGGATTCCTAGAGAAGGGGCAAAATACTTTTTCTCCATCACATTAGGGAACAGTAAATCTTGCTGCCACTTCTCTGGGGAGGCTTCCTGATCTCTCAGACTGGGTTAGGTCCCCTAACTCCATGCTTCTTGTGTTAGTTCCTACAACTGTAATATATATACTTATAAATGGATTAGCCACTGTCACGGTTCTTAGAACAAGAAGTTGGTCTCCTACTTTTGAAGATACAGTTCAAATGAGTCAAAGTGGTTATGGCAATAGAGCAGTCCTCCCAGACCTGAATAAAATAGGGTTGGGCACTACAGTCACCAGTTAAGATTCACTGTAATGTACCTATTCATTAAAGTCCTGTTGGATAACTTTATATCTTTCAACTAAAATAAGCATTAATTAGATCCATCAGCTCTTATACTCAAATAATATCTGCATTTGACACATGGCATTTCAAGGGGAGTATACTCAATTTTCTCATGAAGACATTAATATTATGAGATGTTAATTAACTGAATAAATGATTATCTCACCTGAAGAAGTATAAAATAGGACCTAAAGGTTATTATTTTTCTGCTTGGCATTAATCTTATTCTGGTCAGCAATCAATAGTTTGGTCCAGTCCCAGTACACAATGCAGAAAGACTTTAATATTTTAAAATACAGTGCAATTAAAATCTCAAAAAAAAAAAAAACACCAAAAACAACTCTGCCGGATTTTAGCTAATGTTATCCATTTATTAGCAAAGGCTTGAGATTCCTTAGGATAGAGAGCTGTAAGCAGAAGGTGACAGTTTCATTCTCAAGTAGCAAAGCTTAAACACAGGGCTTGCGAAGGATCATGGCACAATGTAGCCTGTGCATTTGAGTATGTGCAGAGAGGACAGCGACCCACCAAGCTCACACTATCACCTTGAAGGGAGATCTGTTCCTTCTCACACAGACTTCCCTAATTGAAAGTTAGGAGGCCTCAAGTTCAGAGAATCATTGAGAACCATTCAGAATGATCTGCATTATCAAAGATTTGGATAGAAGGCTGTAGATAAAGACAGTGCCCAGCTGCAGGCAGAAAGCAGATGAGCAGGACCATAATTCACTGCAAGTTAGGTCTTTTGTCCTTGTCTTACAACATTAGGCTGGTACCAGAAATCTCCTCAAAGCCTACGTGTCCATCAATAAAAAAGCATCTGAAGCTTTGCTTCTCACCCTTTACTGTGTATGCCAATCACGTGGGGATCTTAGTAGAACGAAGATGCTGACTGACTAGGTCTGGGCTGAGGCCTGAGATCTTGCATTTCTAACAAGCCTCTGAGGCAATGAAGATGCTACAGGTCACAGGACAAGAAACTGAGGAACATGAATCTAAAGGAACCTAGGTTGAAAGAAATTTTATAATTCAGGTTAATTCTTGGAATGTGTATTCAGGTTCCAGCCAAAGGGACAACAAAGAAACAGCAGACTGGTGAGATAAATTAGATTGAATGCTGGATACAATCAGAATTTTACACACAGGAATGCAATACTAACTCAGACAGGTTCCACATTAATTAACCTAGTAGGTAATTTTATTTAGCCATGGTTCACTGAAATATCCCATTATGCAATTAGAGCTAGTACGATTTGATGCACCAAGGTGGCCATTTATTTATGTCACTTTTCTCTGCTGGAATGTATGTTTTTATAAAATGGACCAAAGAGTTTTGTTCCCTAGGAGGCTAGCTTCTAAAAGATGAAAATTAAAAAAAAAAATTTTTTTTTGCTTTAACTTGTAAGAAAACTTATTACATGTAACAGATGTGATCTTTTCATGTTGGCATTTGCAGTGTTTGAAAAGTGAAAGATTAAAAAATTACATTCCACATGCCCTTGGTGACTATTGAAGGAACTGAATTGATTAAACTGTCACTCATCATTTACTATGTGGTTAGTGGTTCATTAGGCACAGATACGCACAATATATCTTAGTCAAATACTTCTGTGGAATGAAAACAAAACCAAGCCAAATCCTAGATTGTGTGTAAAAGCCCATCTTGGAAAACATTCAATTCAAAACAATAGACCTTTTATACAAGGGGAAACTCTTAAGATCTATTTTTCAAGCTATGAAACGACTTAAAAAGTTATACTTACAAATTAACCATATCAGAACAAAAATTAAACAAAAGCAAAGAATGAAGTACAGGTAGTTAATATAGTTCAGTAAGGTCAAGGCCCAGGGTGACCTGCTGCTGACTTGGGAGGAGAAGCCAGGCACATGAATGGAAGCCACCTTCCCAGCATCCATACCTAAAATAAGACTTAGGAAGAAGATCAGGAAGCCCACCCATCTTAAAGTACCAATGGCATTAATGCTCCTTACATTACAATAATTTAATATCTATCTATCTATCTATCTATCTATCTATCTATCTAAGTATATACATTCCATTATACATATATTCTAGTGTGTGTGTATTTTTAATCATATCACTTTTGCTTTCTGGTCCAGTTACCTGATGTAGACATTCAGGAACCATCTGAAACCCTTGCCTTTCCCATATTACTCTCATTCAATCATCAAGCTGTCATATCCTAACTATTCCTAAATATTTCTCCATTCAGGTCTCCAACCACTTTCTCCCTCCCTCCATTCCCTCCTTTTTCTCAACTGCTTCTTAAACTCTGTCCTTCTTCCTTACCCACAAATATCTGCTGTTTCACCCCACAGTGGGATACTTTTGTCCATGGCATGGCCTAAGTGTTCCTCAGCCCAAAGTTTTGTCAACTTTGAGAGATGGGTTTGACATGTCAGCCCAAGTAATTACTTCTTGGTGACCCTTCTTTGACCTCCCCCCTCTCCTCAAGTAACCACCAAGGATAGTTTTATCACCTTTGCCTCTGAGCTGCCACTGTACTAACTGTACACCTGTGTTATAGCTTGCCACACTGCCTTTCCCCCTGACTTTGATGGAATGGATGGATCTTTTCTATCTTTGTAAGTATGAGGACCTGATCCAGTGTCTGGTACAAAATTGCTGTTCAAGGTAGGCCTGCCTGGCTCAGTCGGTAAACCATCTGACTCTTTATCTCAGGGTTGTGAGTTCAAGCACCAGGTTGGGTGTGGAGCTTCCTTAAAAGAAGAAAAGTGTCCAATAAAATCCTTAAATTGAATGAATGAATAAATGAATGAATGAATTGCATAAGCTGTCTGAGAAGTGTACCTAAACTGCAGTAGAAACAAACTTGATTTAGAACTAATATTATTATATTAAATGCAACAACAACAAAAAAATCAGTTCAGCAAAATATCTAAACCAAATTTCACCGAAATATCCAAACCCTAACTTCATTTGTAAGTCACTCTGAAGGAATTCCAGCGATCTCCATGGAAACCTCTGGTTCAGTGGTACAATTTACTTGAATGCTAAAATCTAAAGCTGGAGGAACTTTATTTTTATTAAAAAAATTTTTTTTAACATTTATTTATTTTTGAGACAGAGCATGAACAGGGGAGGGTCAGAGAGAGGGAGACACAGAATCTGAAGCAGGCTCCAGGCTCTTAGCTGTCAGCACAGAGCCCGACGCAGGGCTAGAACTCACGGACCGTGAGATCATGACCTGAGCCGAAGTCGGCCACTCAACCGACTGAGCCACCCAGGCGCCCCATGCTGGAGGAACTTTAGATGATGCCTAAGACAATGTCTTGATTTTTACATGTAAGGAAACTGTACTACATCTTTAATGTCTTCATTTCAGTCCCAGAACCTGAAACTGTGACTGAATCCTGGGCCAATGATCCCTCCATGATGTCAGACTGCTTCCCCAGTTACAACAACATTTCTACTTGGTTGGGCAGGTCAGATTAGAAAAAGAAGGAATAAAGATGGCAAACTGGTTCTTATTACTGGTGACACAAATGCTAACAAGAATAAAAATAAAACCCAAAATCAAAGCTTCAAAATTAAGGTGCAAGCAGAGAAAACAATTAAACTATCCTTAAAAACTAAAGTCTATCACCATTGTCCACATACTGTAAATAAGACTGTTGTCAACATTTAAAAATGTTTGAAAATTCAAATCAGACTCCCATAGATAATGAAGATCAGAGATAAAAATCTTAACAGCTATGGTTATATAGATAAATGGGAATATTTGGACTAGGAACATTGAGAAACTAGTCACAATTAATACAAAAATGGAAACAGGAAACACCCTTACTGAGGACTACCATAAGGAAAAAAAATGTAAGACTCAAATACTGCATTGGATAGCAAAAACATTTTATTTCTTATACTATGGAACAATACAGGAAGAGAGAAGTCCCATTTGATTGGTCATTTAAAATGCTACCAGTGAAAGCACTTTTTGAAGGAATAACTGTAGACGAGGCAGGACAAGAGAAAACAAATTAATAAGCCTTGCACATCTTTAATTTATTTATATGACAGCTGATGCAGAACAAGAAAATTGTAAGATTTCTCCTTGCAATTGTATTAATCCTCCTGCAATAATGTGAAATGAGGAATCAGGAAAAAAAAATGTTCATGGGTATTCTCTTAAAGATCAAAGCAAATGACATATTCAAATCTTTTTAGAGAAACCACCGTATCTGCATATCACGAAGAGAAATCATTGCGGAAACCTTCGTGTAAATTACTCTATTATTCTATGAGGAGAATTCTGAACTTCAATTTAGAGTGGTCAGCTGCTATAGTTAGTTCCAGTCATCACATGACACAGTTGAACTTTGATGGACCATGGGTAAGAATGTTGGAATAGGCACTATGAAGATATATTACTGGATGGATGATATCTGACAGTAAAATATTTGACAACAATCTGATATCTTAAATAAAAGGAAGACCTGAAGGCAAAAACATCCATTTTTGGGTGAAGTCTGTGGGTTTTGTGGAATATTTTCAAAGATGTGCCCTGGAATGTGGCTGTGCAGATTAGACAATTGGTAGCACCAGTGGGTGCTGCTTGAGGTCAAGGACCAGGTCTTCTTCACTCTTGAAACTCTGGACATTCTGTAAGGTTTTGTTGAATGAATAAATGAATGAACAAAGAGACCCCATCCTGTGCAAGGGAGATCTTTGTGGGAAGGATGCTGCCCTAGGACCCCAGAGGCTTTTTTTGTTTTTGTTGTTTTTTCCCTGTGCCACCACCAACCACCTAATGTGGGCAACATAACCAAGGACCCTCAGATTTGGGGGAGAGGGCACAAGGAGTTAAAATGGCCATAAAATAACAACACAACAAAATTATGAATTGATTTTACTGGGTTGCTAAATCTCTGAAACAGTTTCTAAATTAAACATGTTAGGATTAAATGACAAATAGATGAAAATTTATAGAGTTAACATAATAAAGTTTTAAAATTTGTTGAGTTTATGTTAGGCTCTGAATATATACTGTTTTCAGAAGCAAACATGGTAAAAGCTAGTAATCAAGGAAAAAGACCACTGAATTATCAATGAGAAAGAATAGAAAAGCCTTGCCAAGCTCTACAGAAAATGCAATTATGCGAACATCCCATTCTTAGAATCTACTGTCTATGGAAATACAGAGAAATATAAAATGTCATAGCAAAGGATGAACAACTCACATGTGTATAAGAAAATAGGGAGCTACTCAGATTCTGGTTTTTGTTTTAAATGTTTTTATTATTTTAATTTTTGAGAGAGAGAGACAGAGCATGAGCCGGGGAGGGGCAGAGAGACAGGGAGACACAGAATCCGAAGCAGGCGCCAGGCTCTGAGCTGTCAGCACTGAGCCCAACATGGTGCCTGAACCCATGAACCACAAGATCATGCCCTGAGCAGAAGTCAGATGCTCAACCAACTGAGCCACCCAGGCGCCCCTCAGATTCTGTTTTTAGTAACATCATGCTTCAGCTATGGGCCTATCTGAAGGTACGTGCAGCAACCTCTCCAGCCGAAGACCTCACGCATCTCATGTTGGGGGGAAGGGACTATTCACCACCTCCCGGCCTCCTGTCTGTGTCTCCAGGCCCTGATGCACAGCCTGCCAGACCCCCAGTCCAGTCCTCTCCCTTCTATTCCTACTTTGGTTAGAGCCAGAAGGAATGAAGCCGGGGCACCTAGAGACTAGAGCAGGGAAGTGGATAGGAGAGGCACCTAGAAGTGTTCTGTATAGGCTGAGTTTTTAGCAGGGATAGAGGGCCCTTAAGACACCCGAGGGAAACCTGAAAAGAAGGGGAGGGAGTAGGAGGAGAGAACTTGAGATCTAGCTGCTCTCCTTTTGGCCTCTGACAGGCCTCAGAGGACAGGACTACCAGATGTATGGCCTCAGCCCTTCATGTCTTAATACTAAGTCTACCTCCCTGCCCCCCATCCCAGCATTGGGCCATGGTTGCTGGACCTGGGGCTGGTTGTTTTTCAGTATTATAAGCATGCCAACAACACCATAAAGCATTTGGAGTATGAAAAAAAAATGAAGTGCCTGTCACAGACTATGATTAAGTTTTGTTTATTTTTTAAATGGAATTTGGCAGGCTGTTTTTGGCCACTCATAGTTAAGTTTGACTTTAATTCTTTTCCAATTATTGTATTATTTCTTTCTATCCATAAATGACATCTTTTACCAATACGAATCTAAGGACACTACATTTGAAGACCAAAACTGAAGAAAAAAAATTACAAACATCAAGATTTCTCAATTATACAATATAGTATCTAAAATCAAGAAAGCCACTGGTACAATTAAGTTGTATTAATTCATATGGCAATATACCAGTAAATTAAAGAACACTCCAGATAGTGTAGTATCCTGAGGAATTAATTCACAAATGTCATAACAGTATAGAAGTCTCTACTTCCATCCTTCAATGAACAGTATCAAGTAGACATTCAAATCCCTTTACTAACCACAGTCACACAATGATATTTATACAAGCTCCTAGTTTTCCTCCAATCAGATTTCCATTCAATCATGTCCTTCCTGTACACATAAGTTAACAGTCTACCCTTTCACCTTCATTGGATTAGAAACTTTATACTGAACGAAACATTTGTTGGAAGAGTTTCACTAATTGCTTTTGCTTGTTTTAATAGCAAGTTTATGTTGGATTCACACAGACCATTGATCCAAAGGACTGCTTTCTGCAGTCAGTCAATTCTTTAAATTCATGTAAAATTTTCATCTTGTTAACAACTATCACTTCACGTTCTATTCCCTTTCATCACTAGCTCATCAAAAGCCGTAGGGATTTCTTTTTAAGTTTGTTTTCATAAATAAAGCTGTCATGATTCACTAACAGTTAGATGGTAAAGGTGACAAATTTCCACTGCCACACTAAGATACCGGCAGTCAAGAGGCTGCTGCCTGCACTATGCTGTTTGATTGGCTGCTACCCATTAGCACCTGCAACTCAAATCTGTGTCCAAGCAAAATCACAAAATTCTACAGAGCAAGGACCTTAGGAGTCAACTGTCCATAGTTAAAGCCACAAATATTAAATTATCAACAACAGCAGAACATGTGGTAAAATGTGCGCAGACCTTCTTCACCAAAGTGACCAAAGTGTCAGTTAAGGAATACATTTTAAAGAAGGATAAAGTAAATAGATGAAGAAGCACAAGTGGATGAGAAAAAACTTTTTTTTTAGAAGATGTGGATGAAGATGTGGCAAATCTAAGTTGACCATAGGCAGTTACTACTTCAAGTTATGGGCAGACTATTTACTCAGGACAACTCAGGACTTGGAGATACAGGTTCTAGAAAGCGTGAAATGAGTCTACAGCTGGAAGTAGGGTGGAGAACTGGAAGTTTATGCAAAGAAATTGACCCACAGGTCTTCTCTGACCATCTGGGTGTTTTTTCTCTGGAGAAATTAAATCCAGAAGGCCTCAAATTGAGAATAAAAGAGATTAGAGTGAGGCACAGAGCTGAAAAGAGGGAAACTAAGTGAAAAACATGTATACTGGTCTCTGTAACCATTAGCTCCCCTCTCCTGTCTTGCCTTGAGGATGCCAGATGCCAGGAATCAGCATCTGAGGAAGAACAAAGGCTAGGATTTCAGACATTGACATTTGGGGATCTCCCAATGAAAAGTTTAGCTTTTTGACTCAATGATATGTAATAAACTGATCGGTCAGCTGGTGCTGCCTAGGTATACAGATTTGTAGTACCTCATTTATGAAAGTAAATGGACAGGCCAGGATTCCCTCCTCCCCCAATGCTGTATTTGAGGAGAGCTTCTAATAGAAACCAGAGAAAAAGGAAATGGGCGCTTACATATATGGTAACTGAAAATTTTCAGAAAAAACAGAAGGTTTAGAAGATAAAAAGTTGTAAAGCAAGGGGCACCTGAGTGACTCAGTCTGTTGAGCATCCGACTTCAGCTCAGGTCATGATCTTGAAGTTTGTGAGTTCAAGCCCCAAATCAGGTTCACTGCTGTCAGCTTGTCAGTGAGGAGCCAGCTTTGGACCCACTGTCCCTCTCTCTGTGCCTCCCCACCGCCCACTGACTTGTGCTCTCCCAACAATAAATAAATATTTTTTTAAAGTTATTAAATAAAAAAATATTTTTAAAAATTTTGGATTAAGCTAGGAGCTTCAATACCAAACTATGATAAATTTTCCAAAAAGTGAAGACGGAGAATATGGAAGGAAATAAATTTTAAAAAATTAAGAGATTTTCTAAAAACTAATATATGTATGTCTTTATATTGAAGAAATCTACCCAGCTCCAGTTGAAAAAAACAACCAAAGCACAAAATCATGAAATTTCAGTATATCAGGAGTAGAGAGAAAAGTCTAATATTTTCTAGAGAAAAAGTATGAGGGGGCATACAAATGACTGCGAGAAAGAATAGAATCAGATTCTCAGTAACAATAGTAGAAGTGCTAAAGAAATTAAGCAATGCTTTCAAAATTCTGAGGGTGGAAAAAACTAATTATATATCCAGCCAAAGTTTAAAATTAATCATATGTGAGAGTGGAATAAAGACATTTTCAGAAAACTTAGAATTTGAAAATTGTATCTCTAATGCATTCTTTCTGAGTACTAAAGAAGGAAGACATGGAGTCCAGGAAATATGGGATCTGGAACCAGTAAAGGTCCAGAAGGAAAATGAATCTAACCCAGAACAGACCTTAATGAAGTGATTACTTACAGAGGTGTAAGGGAACCAATAAGACATAGTGAAACACTAAGAGGCTAGCAACAGCAGGAAGCCATTACCTGCTTTAGAGCTAACAGCCATTATTCTCCCTAGAATTAAGAAGGCCAAGTATTACTGGAAGCTATTAACAACTAGAATCATGGAAGAAGGGCATACCCACAGAAGTTATAGTCAGTCATTTCCAGAAATATGGACTAAAGAAAAGAATTAAGGAAGAATATTCAGTCTACTTCTCCCTGTCCATTACCTGAACCAAGCTGGAAACCAGTAGCCAAGGCAGCTTGGAGGATAAGTTAGGGGTTAGCTGTCCAGGACATAGGGCCTGGCACAAATGGACAGAGCACAGATTTGGAGAGAAACAAATGACTATCTTGGGACCTATGATAATAGTAGAGGATCATATGGAAGTCACAACGTGACAGATATTCAGCTCTGCTAAAGCAAGGAATCAGAGAGCTGAGAGGAATGTTTTAATGAAGCTGAGGGAGGGAGGTGTCAAGAAAATTAAATGGGATTAATAGATTTGATGATGTGATTGAGCATTTTGAAAATTTTTTTCATACGTAATTGACAAATATTTTACACCTATAAAAAATGAATAATAATAACAAAGACAACGAAGTTTGTAGAAATCACAGACAATTATAAAGTCCAAGCAAAACAAAAGGTTACACAAGAAGAATACATCATCATGAATACTACTTGACTTACCATGAATAATATTTACATATTAATATGTCAAAATATGATACAGATTCTTTATTGGGAGCATAAGGTGAAGCTGGAGAGGGGTAATGGTGATGAAAGAAAATTAAATCCTCATCTACCATAACACCTACTTAGTAGTTAATATCTAAAATAATAAATCAATAAATAGCAATATAAATATAAAACTGAAATATTTTTAAAGACATATGGAGGTAGATATGAAAAGAGTTGAAAGCACTTGCCTCTGGGAAATAAGAGGGTTAAGTATGGGTAAGGCAGAAGATTACTGTTTTTGCTATTATTACTGTTGTGGTGCTTATTAGTTATACCTGAAACAGTTTTTTGATTTGGAAACTGAAGGATAGTTAAGGGATTTAGTCAACAAAAATCACATGTAAGGAGTGGCAGAGACAGAACCTAATTTAGGCTTTTAATGTGTTTTCTAGTACAACTTTGCCTCTCCTTAACACAGCAAACCACTGCTAGTTACATGATTACAGAAATGATTTCTGATTTCTACATGAATAAAAACACAAATCAAAACATAAAAGGTGCTAGTGTATAGCCAATTTTCTCTAAATTTGGAGGACTTAATTTATATATTTCCAAATTAAACACACACACACACACACACACACACACACACACACACGAAAGTAAGATGAGAACATCATAGGTCAAAATTTCTTTCTAATTCTCTAGACACAGACAGTATGTTAATCTCCCTAAAACCAAATATAGAATCCTCCATTTCTCCAATATATCCTGTAGCCGTTGAATGCTATACTTCAATAGAAATGCAATATATTTGGGTTAGCTGATTAACATACTAAGAGCTGACAAGGAAACTATTCTCAGCATTTGTGGAGTCTTATATTTCCTAAAGAATTTCACATTCAATCACCTCTTGCAATTCTCAAAAACTAATGAGGCAGTTGAATATATGCAGGGCTTTCTTAATATTGTGAAATGTAGTCATTGTGATTGGCTATTCAAAACTCATCCAAAAATCAGTTTGTAGGTAGCCATTTACTGTGCCAACTTTGATAGAAACAGAGAAATTTTAATTTGTTTTAAAAATATTTAGTAGTGAAGACTACATATAATGCCTCATTTTATATGTTAGTATTTAGCTAAATTATCACTAATAAATGACCAAACATATCCATTAAAAACACACATACACTGTTTCTCTCACAAACACACATTGATGAACAATATGGGATGTAAAAATCATAACCATGCTAAGCTTTCGATAGAAAAAAATAGAACGGACTCCTTCTGCACTCCAAAACCATAGCTAAATTTAACACTTTGGTAACCACTCTATAATGCCATAATAATCTAAGAGAATTGTACTTTTGGAGATGATTCATTATTAAGCAATGTAATAGAAGTTTTCTGCTAGGCATCTTGAGTTTGTAGCCAGTGGTCCTTGGGTCTGAATTAAGCACTCAAATGCATTAAGGCTCTTCTGACAACTAGTATTTGGCCAATTATTGCTCTAGTGCTTTATGAGAAAGATGGCCAGATGTCCCAGTTAAATCTCTGTTTTATACCCACTGCCCTAGCAGAATAACTATTAACTTTCAAAGATATCCTGGTAAGGATGATATTCTACATGGTCTTTCTAATTTTAGGGGACTTCAGTAGTAGAAATGGGCTCAGAAACCATGGCTGTCCCTTAAGTTCAGCTTTCAACCACCCAGATTCCTGATGATACCCTGTTCTTTTGTTATGTTCTATTGCATTGTCAGAGGCTAAGCCAACGAGTCACTTGGATCATGTATTATTTCAACAGTTCTCAAGAGCTCTTAAAGAGTTGTTACTTTTGACAGTGATTAATTTGAATCCTCCTTGGTCTCATGAACTGATTAATAAGAAAGTGTGTAAATAATGTTGACAGATAGATGACTTTATGTAACTCCTGAAGTGCAATTCTCATTCTTACTACCATTCTTTTTGAAATGGAGTCATTCATTTTAGCAGAAGTGGTAAATGAGTAATGGTTAAGAGTTGGGAAAATACATGCCAGCACAGATATTGGTCTCATGAAAATGTATTCAATCCAATGAATCACGTTGTAAGTTTATTTCAAAGAAATTCCTCCTTGAATAAAACGGCATAATACAGAACACTGACATGAGGGGAGAAAGGCAGTCCACAAGCCCGCTGAGTGCGAGTGAAAGCCACCTACTTTATTTGAAGCATGTAAAGGATCCAAAATGACTCAGAGCGTAACCTAAATTATAAAAATGGAATTGAATGTATTGAGTTTTAGAATCACTTTACTAGTGAAATAAAAACCAATTTCTTATAAATCACCTTAAGAGATAATGCAATATGTTGTAAAAAGAAAAGGCTTTGCAGTGAGTTAGCCCTAAGTTTGCATGTTGTCTCTACTTACTAATTAAAAGACCTCTACTATCTTATTTAGTCCCTCTGTGTTTTTTTGCCTTCTACTGTGTCACGCTGCAGTAGATTAGTAATCAAAATGCATAAGAGAAACTTAGAAAACAGTTTGTGTCCAATAAAAGTATTTATTATTTGTACTATTATTATTACTATTAAGACTCAATTATTACTACTATCACTCAGTTACTCAAGGCAGGACCTCATATAGAACAAATTTATTTTCAGGGTGGGGGTGATAGTAGAATTCATTTATGATTCTCTCTCATAAAACACTGGTAAACAAACCTGAGTCCCAGGAAATCTTATTTTATAACATAAATTTCCTTGGTTCAAGAGTGATCGTTAAGAACGACAGAACTCTGTATGTTGCCAATATGTATGGTGATTAGACTTATTTAATAAAAAGCAAAGCTAAATGGCCTTATAATATTCAATAAATAGGCAATTTCTTTTCAGATATATGCAAAATCAATTTGGAAGCAGACATTTTTCTATATATCAAGACTGGTATGGGAGTTTTTTTCTAACCACCCAGCTGCTACAATGTTAAATAAATTAATTTTAATCTTAAATCAGAGATGTAATGGAGAAAAGGGTGATTTAATATGCAATCTCATTACATTTGACAGGCTTATTTATAAATGATTTGCCCCACATTTTGACAAGCATAGTTAATATGTTAATTAGCTTTTAAAAAGATGATGACGGGAAGAGAATGGCAGGCTCTCCTTCTTCACACATCATGTTGGGGAGGGCTGTCACTGATTCCCCAAGGTAGGGCCACTACATATTGTGGCCCCAGAAGCACTATGATGTGGCTGAGATACTATTACTTCTTAGCTACATTAGTCACCTTCTGTTAAAAATTAATCCCTTATAAGTAATCCCAAGTGACCTTCCACTTTAGAAAACAAAGGCCGCTCTAAACATATTTATGAGCTTCTCTAAAGAAACAGAAAGCTTATGCAGAGCAATGACCTCCACGGCTAGAGCAGAACTCCCTGACAGGGGAGGAACTACGCAGATAAGCTGCTTTTCACATCTGCACTTCTCATAATGTGGTTCTCAGTAGTCTGTAAGCCTTTTGGTTTAGAAGCTTAAAGATGAATTCCTATGCCTTGACTTTCAAAGAGTGACAAAATCCAAGAATTAAGAGAAGTTATACACGAGACAATGTCCAATTTGATTCCTCTGCCTAAATCCTCTTTCATGGAGGGAGACAAAGTTATCAAAACCTGTGTCTCCTGCTGTGTTCTGGAATCGCACAGTATGTTTATACCTTGCCACGGTGCTGGAGACCCAGTGCAGTAAATCAACACGGTGAGCTCTGATTTTCCGTCACTTGCTGCCAATGTTAATGCGTATGTGTCTTCATTAATATTTTTACTGCCTGCGGCTATTTAAACAGAAAACTGGAAAATGTAACACTGTGTAGGGATCGTTAGTTTTTAGTTACTACCCTACTGCCCCAGGATGGTAAATGAACTGTAAAAATCGCCTGAACCCACTACCACCTGCCTCCCCGCTATTGTTCATGCATTCATATTTGCACTTCTCCTTGGTGCAGCTGAGCCATGACTCAATTACAGTCCCATTTCCAGTTCTGTGAATACCCAGTATTGATGTCATTGATTATGCAAAAATCAGTGCCCTGTGAACTTCTCTCTAACTGGAAAAATATATACACTTTATTGGACTTAGAGGATAATAACAAAATGGCTTTTAGAAAACGGCTTGGAATGAAATCAGAGTGAGAATGACAGGCATAGCATAGACATAACTCAGATTTTAGGGCTTGAAAATGAAAAGCCATTAAGCATGAGAACTGCTCAAATACAACACATTTACTATTTGGTTTTGGCAATGAATAATCTTGGCATGTAGACAAAAGGGCATTTGGGGTCTTCTACTTTGTATCAGTTTTCCTCCCTTCCACTTAAATAATAGTCTTCCTCTTATGCTTCATTATGTCTCTGTGTAAAGCAAATTAATAGAAAGCACCCAAGCCTTCTTCAAGAGGATGAACACACGCGCACACAGACAGATGTGAAAGAAAAAAAAGGTGGGTGCCCCAGGTTGGGGCACAGGCTGGAAATCAAATACTACATATCAGAAACAGAAATATCAGCAAGTCATAATCCATGTGGTTCTTTGTACGTTAAAGAGCACTCTTAAAGGTTTGGAAAAAATTAGCCACTAGTGTATAAAAAACAGCTTCTTCCGATTATGAGGGTAGAGTCTTAACTGAACTGCCAAGCACTAAGACAAGACTGGCCCCAAGCCACAAATATTTCCAAATTATGTTCTATTAGTAGAGTCCTTAACTGACCTCACTGAAAGACAACCTAGAATTTTCATACTTGAAAAAGAGAAAAATAGTCCGTAACTCGAGAATATTAACTAATATATAATTAATTATTATATAAAATAATTTATATATCCAACTCCCAACGGTGAGGCAAGAAGGAGGAAGGGAATGAGAAAGTTAGTAACTGATATCCTGATGTAGTAACTGACCTTTATTTCCAACCTTTTCCTCCATTACCACTAATGATCAAAATATGTATTTTGCCCAAGCCTCTGACTAGCCTTGGGGGAAAAAAGTAATTGTGTAAACAAACAAACAAAGAAAACTGTGATGAAAAATGAATTAGCTCAGCTCCTTAATAATAGATGGTCACCTTTGTTCTCTGGGTTTTGGAATATGCATTACAATGGTATTAGATTTATTATAAGGCATCACAAAATTTATGACACTAGATTTTAGCCTGTTTGATGATCCAGATTCTTTTATAGCTCTGTTGAAAGCTACAGATCTACACCCCATAAAAATAAATATATTCATGTGTACGTAAAATGTTGCATATATTTTCAGTGGTTTCACAGATCCTGAAATCCTATTCTTGGGCAGGGGGGTGGTGGTTGCTGGAACCTAAATTAAGAAAATCTACATTGTGCCCTACATCACAAGGAACTTGATTGTTTTCTCACTGTAAAATGTTTGGATCAAAAACATCAGGAAAGAAGCCAGGCCCCTCATTACAGCCTAATTTACTGAAAGCCAAGATTACTGAGAGAAGAACAATGAAGTAAGTACATGGCAGGAAGATAAATAACACATGGGGAAGTTTTATCGAGGTCATAAACATTATAAGGACATGTAGCTGAATTCTGCATATGGGGGCATAATCATTCATGGAAGATGATTCCTAGGATAAAATAGCACAAGTGTTATGTGAGTTGTTTTACTTTGAACACAATTGTGAGTCTAGAAAAGAGATTTTTCTACTAATAGAGGACATTTTCAAGTCACTAAGAAGCCTTTCCTGAGTACTAAAAATAAGATTATTCCCAGGGTGCCTGGATGGCTCAGTTGGTTAAGCATCCAACTCTTGGTTTCAGCTCAGGTCAAGATCTCACAGTTCATGGGATCAAGCCCTGTGCTCTCAAGCACAGAACCTGTTTGGGATTCTCTCTCTCTCTCTCTCTCTCTCTCTCTCTCTCTCTCTGCCCCTCCCCTGCTCATGCTCTCTCTCTCAAAATAAATAAGTAAACTTAAAAAAAAAGAATATTCCCTTATTTGATTATTTGATTTAGATCACACTGGATTGGGAGCTCATTATACTTTATAATTAATAATAATTATCCATTAAAACTTATTAATCTTTGGGCTTCCTAAACAGGTTTTTAAGTTTTGCTAAACCATTGTGTGATACCGAGACTCTGTTGAAATTAAACTTATTGTGATATTTTCAAAAAGTAATTGTTTTATATCATTTGGGTTATTTGTACCCAGCTTTCTAGAGTGTACTGCACCAAATTTAGTGCCTACACCAAAATTTTCGGACCACTTAATTTGAGCTTTGTTGTTGAACTTAAACATGTTTCCTACTACTTCCAACCCATACTACTGTTTAGAGATATATACCTCCTTGTTATAAAACAGAGCTACAAATTGAGACCCTTAGAGAGAAAAACCATTGTACTGACAGAAAAATACTTCTGCCCCTTGTCCCTCAAGAACCATTACCAGACACCATCTGCAAGGGAGCCTCTGATTAAGGAATATTCTCAATCATGCTTTAAAAAAAAAAATCCAGCAATACTGCCACACACAGGCAAACACTGCTGCACCATTAATCTTCATTCAAACTATTAGAATGTTTGTCTGGGCATGACCCAGACCAGGCATTACAGATAGATTAGCTAGAGCAAATCTTCCATTTCTCACCACATGTCAAGGCAGGTGGAATATTCTGTTGAGCCCAGGAGGACATCTGGAGGTCTGTACCACAAGGTAACCACTTCATTGGAGTATGTGTGGCTAGGGACAGATTTTGCTCTTGCAAGACCTGTGGAATACAGGAAACATAAAGAAGTTGATAGGCATTAATAGAACAAGGGAATTTAAATTTGAATGTTCACAGTTTTAAAAGGTCAAACATGACACTGTAATACAGAATCACAAATGCCATGTCAAGGTTACTAGAAAGGCTGGGGAAGGTATATTGTGTTCTACCTGTTTCAAATAATGCTAATAACTGATAGATCAATTGTTTTCCTACTGAAGCATCATACATCTGATAAAATCCTAGAAGAGTAAACAAATAATTCATAAATGATTAGATATTACACAGAAGCTTAGAAATCTCTTTGACTTTCCAAAGAATGTTCTATAGAATTCTAGTTCTGAGAGTTATAAGTAAGTGCAACAGAAAAATATTCCAAGGTCAAATCATTTTGGGAAAAGACGGTTTAACAAGTTAAAAGTTAAAACAGGTCTTCATACTGTACTACTTCTCAGTGTTCTTAATTATTCTAATGTGTATTGTGAATCTGAAAGAAGAGAATATGATGCTTTTCTCAAAGGGTTTTTCCAAAGCTTCTTTTTCTTTCAGTGTTCTGTTAAATGCTCTGTGGGAAACATTTATTTAGGAAGATCATCTGAAAACCACCTAAATAAATAATTATAAAGGAATACTTAAATATGAAACAATGGGATGACGAGGTATATTATAATAAATAAAAATGTTTCCTAAGAATTTAAAAATGGAGAAAATGGTCATAGTAATATGTTGTGCTAGATTATGTGCAGTTTGACCTCATAACCATAAAGACTTCAGCATAAAAAAAAAGAATGGCAGAAAATATTTGAATGTCTTCAGTGGCTAGCTCTGGAAAATGGGATCACTCAGTTTTGTTCTTCACTTAATACACTCTTCTCAATTTTTTCCCCAAGTTTCCTACAATAAATATATAATTTCTTTTAAAAATCACAAAATCTATAAATTTTCTTTTTAAAAGAAAAAAATTCAGCTTTCTATCTGGGTATGTTCATTAATGACAAGTGAAAAGTATTATTTATCACTGTGAGGCTCAAAGCACATGTACCATTTTTACAATAAATGTACCATAACATTTATTTTAATGTTCTGACAATTTAAATTTTTAAGTAGTACTTAGGGACATAATTTTGTTCCTGTTTATTAAATACTTGATAGTCCCTTAACTGTATTATATGAAAATGTTAAAATTAAGAGGACAGCTGATGAGAAATTTGTAATTAATTCAACTATGGTTAGAGTAACTCAATTTTTTCTCTAACACAGGTTTTATAATAAAACAATAGTATATTATAAATTGTTTCAAGTTTATAAGTATTCCATATCAACATGTACAAACTAACACACACATATTTATATATGTTCTCCAACTTTTCTATACATGAGTGGAACAACTATTTTTAATAACAGATTTCCATAATAACCTCTACTTCTTTTCTCTGCAAAGTTTGATCCTATCTCAATTCAGGTAAAACTGAACAATAGATAGGACAATCAGAATGGTAAAGTGTTTCCAAAATTTAATAATCCCATCAGAAGATTTAATTCCTCAAATTAGCATGTTTCTATACACAGACCAAAGAAGTACAAGTCCTGAAATAGGTTCTGACTCGTTCCATATGCTCTTGTCAAGTGAAATGGGATGCCAAAAACATTCAGGCTGGATTCCCTTGGTTTTTCTGAGGCCCTGCTGACAGAAAGCTAGGCTAGAGGGATAGGAGAATGAAAAAAATCTGAGATTTTCTTTGACAGCTCAAAAGACCAGGCTGGTTATAGAAAATTGTGGTATTTCCCATTTCAAAGAGAGAATAAAAACCTCAAAATAAGCTAGAAATAGTATAAATCTAAATAATTATGCGATTTTAGGTCCATTATGTTCACTCTGAATGTAAGTTTGTAAAACTGGTTAATACATCTGAAAAATATAAAAAGAAAAAAATTCTTTGTTTCCATTATTGTCCTCCTTCCCATGTTTATTAGGTCAAGGACTACGCAAACACCATTCATATGGGTCATATAACTTCTCAAATCAAGAGTGAAAATGAATTTGCAGTATCTAGCTATTTAATGTATTAAGATAGTTTCTTAAAATGGTTTGCATGTTAATGTGTCATATTGAAGAATGTTACTATATTTTTAAGAAACACTCTTCTGTATCGCTTGAGAAAAACTTTTCTATCCTCTTACTTTGATATAGTCAATTAAGACATTTTCTTGTGGAAATGGTCCTGTATATTGATAAACAAAAGGCTTCAACCCTGAAAATATGTCTGTTCAGTTAAAAAGATTAGTAAATCCCGAAGTTTTTCAGGGAGGGAGCAAATTATTAAAACAATGAATCAAAAAAAAAGTATACCCTGAAGTAGGAATATAACTACATTGTTAATCCATATTTTTGGTAAAGATATTGCTATGTATTTACAGTCATGCATCAAAACACGCTTACTCATGCAGAATTTATTAAACCGCATCCTCCAGTTGAAGGAAAACTGTAGGACAGGATTAATTAGCACAGCATGTGTGAAAGCTCTCTTTCTCTGTTCCTTGTCAGTTGCTATGGTTACACTACAGGAAGAGAGCTACACTACCTTTTAAAAAGGATGAAGTTCATGGGTTATTATCAAAACTTCTTATATTAATGTTTAGTTTGAATTAAAGAGTCAAAAAGCAAAGTGAAATGCTAAACAGATGGGTACAGGTTATTTGCACACTGCCACTTTGACGGAGCATGTGCATAAGAAAGGGGACATCTAAAATGGCTTACATAACAATTCATCATATCCCACTTTAAGAGGTTACCATTTCTAACTAAAGAAAAACCCTAGGACAGAGCAAAAAAAAAAAAAAAAAAATCCTGATATTTAAGTCCTATTGCCAATTATCCAAAGTTGGGCAACCTTGATACTACCTAGCACAGAAGCATCTGAGATTTCCAGAAGAGTGAAGCTTTATAGTTAATGTCTTGCCCAATGAAAGAATTCCTCTACATATCTCTATGGTTATCCAGCATCTGCTGCCACCTTGAACCTGGTTCTCTCCTCTGGGATGGACACAGAATAAATCATGTGACAATGCTTCCAACATTTGTGCCAAACAGACCAGTTGTTCAGCATCAATCAATAGACACTCATCAGGCCTTATCTGCAGTGGACACTGTTGGCCACCCCTCTTTTAAATTTACTCATTTGACTTTTTGGATAGAGAAAAGTTAACAGGAGTGTCTTGGTCTCCATCTAGGATCTTTCCCTATATGCCCTTAACTGCTGGTTTTGGCTAGGGTTATAGAGTCAAACCAGTCATTTCCCAAGTGTATGGAGGTAACTGTGGCTAGTGCCATGTTTTAACATCATCCAGAGGCGATTTCTCACAAGATTTTACCTCCAGCTCACATTTGTCCACAGGTTTCAGATCTGGGGCTATGCAATTCCTTACTAGGCATAGGTATAAAGATATTGTACAGGCACTCAACATGACCCAACTACAAGTCCCTACAGTCATGTGCAGGGAATATGCCATGAGTCCAAGAATAAATGCATTTCACTGCTTCATGTTCCAAAAATGAGTCAAAAAATTCTTTTAGCTGTACACAGATATACATTAGATTTCATGTTCCATGTACAAATTCCAGTGAGTCCCTTGTGCAGACAGTTTAATTGGGCAGGGATTGAGTAACCTCTAATTCTATGAATAAAATTGCTAAACCTAGCATAGGGGTACAAGGATGGCAATTCCCATGTCTCTGCTCAACTCTTTGACCAAGGAATTGAGAAATAACTGGCAACAATGACTTGTTTCTTTCTAATTATTTAGAATGGCAAAAGCTACATGGACTGGCAAAAACCAACTGAAACACGATATAAAAGCATAGCTTCCACCATTTCCCAGAGGACATGTGCTTGTCAGTAGTTTTGTTTTTATATCAGAGCAACTCCAAACCCCTCTCTCAACATATCTCATTTCCCAAACAAAATAATCAGAAAGAGTGTCTTGCTCTTAATCACAAAATCAGTATTTCTAGGACAGCAGCTCTTTTCTTCACAATTTGATTCCAAACAGACATGAAATCCTTGGGTACTTTTTACCATCTGGCAGTTAGTCTGGAAAGGGAAAGACTTCTCTATTCCATGTGCCAGTCCATAGAGTAAGGGCAGAGAAAGGCTTTTATGTATTTTTTTCCATTCCACAGTCCTGGGAACTGGTCAGAAACTTCTTTTCTCATATAAATTTTTAATGGAGTCCCCTCCCTCCTAGAGGATTTATATTAATACCTTATGATGTGCTAAAGCAGTTTGAAAGTTCTTTACTGCTGCTCTTAGAATGTACCAATAAACAACCATCATACAAAACAAAATAAGAAGTATTTTCTTCTGGTGTTCTCCAGAGTTCTGGCTTTAACCTCTTCCCTCTGCACCTGGTAAGTTTTCCTGGGTGATCTGAGTTATTCTCATGGCTTCAGTTACTGTCTATATGCTAATGATCCCAAATAAATATCTCTAGCATCAATATTCCCCTAAAATTTTATATTTTTATATTAAAAAGCCCACTTAGATCTTACGTAGGTATCACAAATATTTTTCCTGTCTCCAATTCTCCCACCAATGTTATCTCCTCCAATGTTCCAGAATTTACCACCAAACATCACCATCCATTATTCAACAAAGCCAGAAGGCTTGTTTCATTGTAGGCTCCTTCCATTTACAAAATTACAGAACTCAATGGATTTTACTTTATAATTTCCCTTTTCTTCTTCCTCCTTCTTAGGTCCCCCTCATCTTTTGCTGGATTGTTACACTAACCGAAAGTCTGTCCATGGCAAACAGTTATCAATTTCAAAATACTTTCTAAACAATAAAAAAAATCTACATTTGTTGAAATTAATTAATTGAAAGTTATAATTTGTTTGGAATACTCTTCAGTGTGAAACTTAATAAAAGATTTCAATGTCCAATCTTTCCCCATAAGCACTATGAAAGTTGGACATTCTCCAATCCCCTTGCCCATTTTTGCCATCATAGGAAGCACGAAATGTGGGTATTTGAGGTTATTTTCATACATTTAATATCACCTGGTATTACTTAAAGTGGAAAAAAAGTTTTGGGATACAATTATAATATCCTTTTCTTTCCTTTGATGAAACATCTTTGTTTTCTTTTTTGTCCAGATTTCTATTTTAACAGAAGCTAGTCTTTGCAGGATTCCAAAAATCCGTTAAGAATGTTTTGATTGGCATTTGTTAGAGTTTTTCAACTGAATAGGAGTAATCTTTGAAAATAAATTCTAATAAAATAAAGTTCAAAAGCCATTTTAACTGGTTAATGCAATATTTTATTTTACTCTGATTTTATTTAATTATCTTTGATTTTTTAAAGCTAATAAATTATGCCTAATTACTACCTATCCTAAAGGGCATAGATTTTTTATCTTCCCTTTTATTTTTTTATTTTTATTTAAATTTAAGTTAGTTAACATATAATGTAGCTTTGGTTTCAGCAGTAGAACCCAGTGATTCATCTCTTACATATGACATCTAGTGCTAATCCCTAAGAGTGCCCTCTTTAATGCCCATTACCCATTTAACCCATCTCCCTACCCATCTCCCCTCCAGCAACCTCAGTTTATTCTCTGTATTTAAGAGTCTCTTATGGTTTGTTTTCCTCTCTGTTTTTATCTCATTTTTCCTTCGCTTTCCCTAAGTTCATCTGTTGTGTTTCTTAAATTCCACATATGAGTGAAATCGTATGTCTTTCTCTGACTGATTTCGCTTAGCATAATACACTAGTTCCACCCACATTGTTGAAAATAGCAAGATTTCACTCTTTTGATCACCCAGTAGTATTCCATTGCATATATATACCACATCTTCTTTATCCATTCATCAGTCGATGGACATTTGAGCTCTTTCCATAATTTAGCTATTGTTGATAGTGCTACCATAAACACTGGGGTGTATGTGCCCCTTCAAAATAGCATTTTTGTATCCTTTGGGTAAATACCTACTAGGGCAATTTCTGGGTCATAGGGTAGTTTTATTTTTAATTTTTTGAAGAACCTCCATACCGTTTTCCAGAGTGGCTATATCAGTTTTCATTCCCACCAACAGTGCAAAAGGGTTCGCCTTTCTCTGCATCTTCGACAACATCTGTTGTTGCCAAAGTTGTTAATTTTAGCCATTCTGACAGGCGTGAGGTGGTATCTCATGGTGGTTTTTATTTGTATTTCCCTGATGATGAGTGATGTTGACCATCTTTTCATACGTCTGTTAGCCATCTGGATGTCTTCTTTGAAAAAGTGTCTATTTAGGGGCACCTGGGTGGCTCAGTTGGTTAAGCGTCCAACTTTGGCTCAGGTCATGATCTCACAGTGTGAGTTCGAGCCCCACCATGGGGCTCTGTACTGTCAGTTCAGAGCCCGGAGACTGCTTCAGATTCTGTGTCTCCCTCTCTCTCTGCCCCTCCCCTGCTCGTACTCTGTCTCTCTCTGTCTCTCAATAATAAATAAATGTTAAAAAAAAAAAAAGAAAAAGAAAAAGTGTCTATGTCTTTAGCCCATTTCTTCATTGAATTTGGTAAGTTCTTTACAGATTTCGGGTACTAATCTTTTATCAGATATGTCATTTGAAAATACCTGTTCTCATTTAGTTTTGTTGTTTCCTTCATTGTGCAGAAGCTTTTTATCTTGATGAGGTCCCAATAGTTCATTTTTGCTTTTGTTTTCCTTGCCTCCAGAGAAATGTCTAGTAAGAAGTTTCTGTGACCGAGGTCACAGGTTGCTGCCTGTTTTCTCCTGTAGAATTTTGGTGGTTTCCTATCTCACATTTGGCTCTTTCATCCATTTTGGATTTGTTTTTATGTATGGTGTAAGAAAGTGGTCCAGGTTCATTCTTCTGCATGTCGCTGTCCAGTTTTCCCAGCACCATTTGCTACAGAAACTGTCTTTTTTTCCATTGGTTACTCTTTACTGTTTGTTGAAGATTAGTTGGCCATATACTTGTGGATCCATTTCTGGGTTCTCTATTCTATTCCATTGATTTATGTATCTGTTTTTGTGCCAGTACCATACTGTCTTAATGATTACAGCTTTGTAATAATAGCTTGAAGTCTGGAATTATGATGCCTCCAGTTTTGGTTTCCTTTTCAATAATACTTCAGCTAATTGGGGTCTTTTCTGGTTCCATACAAATTTTAGGATTGTTTGTTCTACCTCTGTGAAGAATGCTGGTGTTATTTTGATAGGGATTGCATGGAATGTGTAGATTGCTTTGGGTAGTATCTATATGCTGAAAACTATAGAAAGCTTATGAACAGACTTGAAGTAGACACAAATAAATGGAAAAACATTCCATGCTCATGGATTGGAAGAACAAATGTTGTTAAAATGGAGATACTATCCAAAGCTACCTTTCATTTTAAATAACAAAAATGATCATAACATTTTAATACAGACATTCTAAACAAGAAAAATTATTCAAATAATTAAATTTCATATATAGGAGAATTTTGTTTTCTATTTTATATAGAAGATAAAAACAATATACTTCTCTGGGCAATTCTGCTTTATATGAAACCAACAGATGTGATGATGGTAAGACCAATTAGTCAGAATCCTTTGGCTGACTACCATATGAGAAATATGCTATTGTTGTCTGAGCATTAGCCTGCATACTGGAAGACTTGCAAAATGAAAAAACAAAGTGCCTTATAGTGGTCCTGACACTAACTACTTAGTTGTGTCTCACTGATTAAGTGACTTAAGCTTTCTTGCTATGTTATGTGTAAAATAAGGGGGCTGAGATCAGATTTCTCAAGCACCCGTGAGTCGGCCACCTGTCTCTGTAAATAAATTTTGCCAGAACACAGGTATACCCATTCATTCAATGTTATCTGTTGCTGTTTTTGTGCTCAACACCATAGCTGAGTATTTGGCAGAGATTATGACCCATAGGCTATATCTGGTACTTTAAGAAAGTTTGTTGACCCATGGGTGAGAGCAAAGCAACTTTGAGTCCATTCAAGTACTAAAACTCAGTGATCCTAAGGAAATATTACTAAAAACCTTGTTCATTAAATGTGTGAAGATCATATAAGTTCAAGTTCTTTAAAAGGCTTTCAAGTAAATAATTCCACCTCAGTGATCCTCTTCCATCACATCTGCATTAACAGAGAATGCAAAGTCATTTTCCGTACAGTGGATCATCACTCTCACAGCTCAGTGCCTTACATTCCATGTTCTAGTTTCTGCTTCTCTTAGTGAGACTCATAGTTATTCCAATGCTAGATGACAACACAATATAGAAAATGAATTTCATAATCAGACTAATTTGGCAATTTACATGAATTTCTGTATCCATGCTGATTTTCTTTCCCAATAAATTAGAGGAAAAACATACTAAGTTCATCATAAGAATATCAGTTTTAAATCAAGACATAGTACTCAGAATTTTTAGGCCATGTGGTTATAAATATGTATTAATATATACCCCAAATATTATATGAGTATGCAGTGGTATGTGTTAAAGAAAGATTGTTAAATAATCACAACTATAACGAGGTCAAATTAGGTAAAAATAATTATGATTTTATGCCAGACGTATCCTTTGTGCTTAAACGGAAAGAAGGCAATATGTAAAGATGACATTATCATACATACATAGCATTTGAAATGACAACATAAGCTCTCATTAATTTTTAGCTTTTAAGGGGAATAAGATTTAGAGTGAGTGTTCCTCTGGAAGGCCTATAAGAAAATCATTCCCATTTCTTTCCTAAAACACCTAAAATTTTTTTAAAAGTCAGGGGTGGGGTAATGCAGTATTTTTACCTGATTTTACTAAGGATAATACTAAAATATGAAAAAAAATCAGTGATCAGTGAATATGCTGGTGCTTATAATAAAGAGGCAAACCTGATGAGAATTTAATGAGAAGTTACAATCTGTTAGGTTTTTAGATATACGATCTCATTTACGCACTGCAACAACTTAGAAGGAAGCATGATTATTAATATCCTAACTTAACAGAAAGGAAACCAATTTACCCCAGGTCACACAGTAATAAGTGGCCATGCTAGGATGTGAATACAGGCAGTGCCACTGCATCCTCAGGAAGACTGGGGACCTGGGAACAAATGTTCTCAGATTTTCCTGGGATACATCTAGATGGAGTGGCATAGACTGAGTGACTCCCAAGTCCAGAGTGGTGGAAGGTCAGCCTGCTGGGAGAGGAACAGCAACAGGGTGAGGACAGGAAAGAGAAGTGAGGAGAAAACACAAGCTGGTTTTACTGGAAGGAGGTTCCAAAAATATGAGTAAATGAGAGAAAATGACCAGTGTTGTGTAGGGAGCCTCAGACAACAATCACACCATGGGCCCTCCAGGAAAAGAGACCTTTGAAAAGAAAGTACTTTGGAGAAATGCTCAGAAACCTTCAGTTAGGTTCTGATTGCTGGAATTTTTATTCTAACTTCTGGAATGAGAGCAGCTCTCACGTGCTGCTTTGTTTGCTTTAAAGTGGAAAGTGGCAGAAAGCAGTAGCCCCAGAAATGGAGCAGTTAGCCAGAGACGGTGATAACTTAGAGAGAAATAGCTAAAAATTTTTTTAAAAGGTGGATGTGGATGTTGTTAAAGCTAGTCTGTAGGATATGTAATGAAACAAGAAAAAGCTCTTCTGAAGTATCCTTACTGATGTGGATTTTTTTAACTGAGAGGTTTTTATGTGTTTACAACAATAAGTGTCCCAATGAATCAGTTCAAATTAATGAGGCAATTATTGAGCCAAATGAAGGGAAAAAAGGTTTGGGTCATACTGAATATATATTTTTTATTTTATGGTTGCTACCCAATTTTTGTGAACTATTTTCTCCTGTGCTTTTAGTTTTTTTTCTTTTCTCTTTATATTATTTGAGCAGAGATCGAGTTATACTTTGGGGTCTCCATACTATACTCAATACAGGATTCCAGACATAATTAGAAGAAAACGTCTACTAAAAGACATGCACACTTTGACTTTATTTTGATGATTTTAAAACATGTTTTGTGATACCTGGTGACATTCTTAGTTGCCATGTAATTGGAGTTGGGTGTCACTAATACAGTAAATAAATAAACTTCAAATCTCTATAAGAAGGTATATGGAGCATTTGGGGAATATTTTCAAAGATACATTAATTCCATGAAATAAGTATGTTTCACAATCACTGCAGAGATGAGTCATGGAGCTTTCATGCTGGAAAGGATCTAAGACAGGCTGTACCTTCTATAATATTATCTTTTTTTGAGAGAGAGAGAGAGACAGAGAGAGAGAGAGAGAAAGAGAGAGAGAGAGAGAGAAAGAGAGAGAGAGAAAGCAGGGGAAGGGCAGAGGTAGAGGGATAAGGGAGAGAGAGAATCTTAAGCTGGGTGTGGAGCCTGACACAGGGCTCAACCTCACCTGGTGAGATCATGACCTGAGTCAAAATCAAGAATCAGATGCTTAACCGATTGAGCCACTCAGGTGGCCCATTGTTATCACTTTTTATGAGAAGGACAGGGAGGTTCACAGTTCTGTCCATTTGACCTCCACTGCATCAAATCCATCCTCTTCTTTCTGTCCTCACTGACACTGACTGCCACTTTAGTTCCTTAAACTTGCCCTTCTGGGCCTTGAATCTATGGAAGAGCTCCTAACTGGTCATGCAGCCAGCACGTTTGCCCTTCCTATTCCTTTTCCCTAGTCTGAGGAAGAGACATTTCCTTGCAGTGTGTAAGAGCTTCCTCTGTGTGGTCAGGTGGGATCACCATGTACAAGCTATCTGATTTGGGGTAAGTGGCTTAGCCTAGCTGAGTTTCACCTGTTTCCTCTGTGAAATCCATGTAGTAACTCTGCTGGATATCCTCCATTTAACTCTCCTGATGCTTTCTCCCCTACCTCCACCTTCTACGCTTCCCAGAGGCTGATCTTAATGGGCCTGGAATTACAGAATCCTTGGCCCCCTGACCTCAAATTGGGTTTGACCAGTGGGAAGCCCACTGACCAAAGATCAGAGGACCAGAGGGAAGGAAAACAGCAAGATTGGTGTGTCTGTCTGTACTCCCCCTTACCACCCCCTGCTCCCTGGTTCCTTCCCAACTTGACAGGTAAATGGCAATGGCTAAGTTCTCCCTTGAAAAGCTGCTGCTCTTGCTCATTGGGTTCCAGAATCATTTTCTCTATTAATCCCTCAGGGGAGTAGTGGTAAAGGCTCCACACTATCGCTAGCCTACAGGGGTTTTGCATCTTTTACCCTGCCCACAGTTTCATAAATAGTGCCTGCATCAGACTCTCCTCCATCACCCCAATTGAGCTGCCCTTTGTTCCCCTCTAGGATCCCTGATACAACGACCATACCTGATTCAGGGTGTTTGTGTGAATTAAATGAGAAATGCATGGAAAATGCTTCATAGTGCACTTGGTCCATAGTAACACTCAAAACATACTGGCTGTCACCATTAACTAAAACACCATCTGATCCATCACTTCTCTGCTAAAGAGCTTAATGGATTCTCTGGGCTTTATCCTGTATGTCCAAAATCCAAAGAATCTCCTTGCTGTTACTCCAGTCTTGCTTCTTCCCATTGCTTCCTTTTTATGTTCTAGCCAAATTACCTATAATTATCTGCTTTCACATCAGTTTCTTTGAACCACGTGGTCTCCTATCTTGGAATACCAAACTCAGCTAATGAACTCCTACACGTCCTTCAAAACTATACTCTGGCCAAGTCCTCCAGCAGCTTCCCTGACTTGCCCTCCCCTCCCTGGTCCAGGTAATGGTAATGAGCCTTCCTCTTCTCTGACTGACTGAAGCCCTGAGCTTGCATGGACTTCCCAAGTCATTCATTTCCATGTCACATCCCATCTGCCCCACATCAGGCTGCAGTTTTCTTGAAGGTAGGACCATGGGTCATTTACCTTTCTGTCACCAGCTCCTGGCATAGTGTCTGGCCCACAGTGAGTCTGTTGTTGGACTGACATGTATGGTGGGAACAGACACCTATCCACAAACCCCTGAGACACTGTTCCTATAGCAGGTGGCATGTGTATATCATCCTGACCAACAGGGAGAAAGAACCAACCCATCTGATCCAGAGTACCTCTTATTTTACCTGTTTTATACCTTGAGACTTTTTGTCAGATCTCAATAGAAAACCTGTCCCTAGATTTTAAAATGTTTAAAAACATAATGTGAGTGGGGCGGCTGGGTGGCTCAGTCAGTGACGCATCCTGCTCTTGGTTTCAGCTCAGGTCATGATCTCACATTTCAGGAGTTCAAGCCCCATGTCAGACTCTGAGCTGAGGGTGTGGAGCCTGCTTGAGATTTTCTCACTGCCTCTCTCTCTCTGCCCCTCCCCCACTCGCATGCATGCATTCTCTCTCTCTCTCACTCTCTCTCAAAAATAAACATTTAAAAAGATAAAAAATAAAACGATAATGTAACAGTGAATCACATAAAAGTTCATGATCCTGTTTTTGGTTGTTATTAAGAAGTAAACCCAAAACATACATAAGATTCTTTAATTCCTTAAGAATGCTCAAGTCTGTATTAAATACAAATACAAAGAGATATCATATCATAAAGCTATTGAAATACAACCTACTGGTTCGTAATAAGTGATGGATATACTTCTCTAACAAACTGTATGATTTCTCAAACTTTAATATATTTAAAATTTAGATAAATAAAACCTCACAAATTAATCAATCTATCCTCTAAATTTTTATAGGACATGTTGTTCTCCATTCATCTCACTTGGCAGTAAGTATATAAAACTATTTTATTCAACTTTTTATCTTTCTGTTTATGTCTCCATCTATAAGTTCTCTATGAGTGAGATTCATTTCTTACAATTGCCCCTTTCCTTAACACCACTCTGCACCCCTTCTGCATGCTGACATAACCCCAAGGCTTCTGTAAAATGCAGTAATTAAACAAAACTCGGTCTGTCTAAAGCACATGTGGACAGGGAATCAATTTGCCTTTGCTTACTAGGATCCCAGACTACAAACTAGAGGACTCAGATGTATTAAACCAGCTTAGAGCCCAACTACAACACCAGGTTTCTCTGATTCTGGATGGCACCCTCTCTGCCTCTCAAAGACTTAATTTAAGCAGAGAAAGAGGTGTGCCCAGACCTGAGAGTTTCTTAAAAAAAAAAAAACAAAACCTTGATGAGCAGAAGTACAAAAACACTCATTTCAAAGCTTCCAGCTGTTCAGTTTTTCTAAAGGAAGAGAACTGAATTTACCTTTGAGGCTGACTGTGTCTTTATTCTAAGAAAACCAACCTAATGGCAATTTCTGTTATATAAAGGTAAAGCAAGTCCCTACCTACTATTCTGGGGTAAGCTGTGAAATTAACCTGCATCTTGATGTTTCAAACAGAGCAAAGGGTTTAATGTAAACTGGATGCATGTTTTGGAAAAGCTAATGGGTTTCTGAGGCTCTGTGGTTTCTCTGAGGAAGATGTTTGCTGCCTTGGGGAACACAGAGATAACACAACAATGACCCCCTAGTTCTTGATTAGCAGTTTTCAGGAACCCAGAGGACTGAAGAAAGGGGATGTGGTGAGATGTGGTAACATTTAAGTCTAAATGCCACCATGGGTACTGATATTGGAGTGTTGGTTATGTTTTGGTATAAATATTAAGTGCTCTGATTATTTATTGGGGCTGCAGGCTCAGTACCAATCCTGTGGCTAGGAGGTGGAAGGTGGACCCCAAGATCTGAAATTAGATCTACCAGAGGCCTCAGATTCTCACAAGTTGGGAGCTTCCTCTTTCTGGAGGCTAGGGACCTGATTTTCCAGGTAGCATCCCTGGGTACACTCACTTTGGGGAAGGAGAAGCCAGCCTTAGGCAGATGGAAACGAGGAAGAGATAAACAGGGAGGGGATCCTTTGCCCCTACACTGAGGAGGGTCCTCTAGGTTCTGAATGGAGAACTTTAAATAGAAGCAAGTGGTACCCCTTCCCTACCCAGGCCCGGCCCTGCCCATCCCCTGATGCTCAACTTTCATAAAGCCTTGTTGGAGATGATAGCCTGATGTTGGCTGTACTATAGTAGCCTATGGGAAGGGTCTGCATAACTTAAAGGAGGCCAGAACGGTCATCGTTGTGCAAAATGCCAGGGAGGAGTCAGCCATGGCACGAGGCCATCATTAGAGGCACTTTTATGGTGGCATCAAGAGGAAGAGCAGAGTGAAGGAAAATGAAGCACCTGTTTCAGAACAATAGGATACCTGCAGCACTCGGGCAAATAACCAGGGCCCATGCCGAGGAGCTCCAATATGCTGTGGTCATCACTATAAAGGTACCAAGTCATAAAGAAATCTAGGGGAAAGGGTGCCTGGGTGACTCAGTTGGTTAAGTGACTTTGGTTAAGGTCATGACCTTATGGTTCGTGGGTTTGAGCCCCACATCAGGCTCTGTGCTGACAGTGCAGAGCCTGCTTGGAATTCTCTCTCTCCCTCTCTCAAAAATAAATAAACATTAAGAAAGAAAGAAAGAAAAGAAAGAAAGAAAGAAAGAAAGAAAGAAAGAAAGAAAGAAAGAAAGAAAGAAAAAGAAATGCTAGGCAGAGGGCATGAAAAGTTCAAATGCCCTGTGGCAGGAGCAGGCCTGGCACATCACAGGTGTGGTGAGGAGGCCCACGAAGTGGGGGGCAAAGCACTAGCATGTACTTGCTGCACCCTTATTTCCTGCATGACCTTCACTGCTACTTCCCACCTCTAATTCTAATTTCGACCCACCTCCAAACTCTTCCCTGAACCCCAAGGTCAGAAGGTATTCCTCCTTGCCATGAACTTCCACAAGATGCAGCTGTACCTCTGATTTGTCACATTGTACTTTACCTTTGAGTATCAATGTCACTAACTTATTTAAGGCAGAGGCCATGTCTGATTCTTGGAGTTCCCTAAGACCAGCACGGGACCTAGAATGTGAAAGGTGTTTACTGAATTGACTGATTGAACTAAACTTAGAAGTCACTCAGGGTGTCTCACAAGTTTCAGAGAGTGATCAATGGCACCTTTTATTCTGGGTGTTTATCCTATATTTATCCACCCAAAGACGTGTGACACTGTTTCTAGCAAAAGACTAAAAATAACCTCAAATTCCGGAAGGAAAGTAGGTAAATAAATTATGGCACAGCTTACAAAATGCAGCCAATGAAGCCAATAAATCTATATGGAGCCAACGATAATAAATTGTTAAGAGAAAAAGGCAAAATAAAGAACAGTGGGTATGCCACACACTATTTGCATTAAAAAATATGTGCTTACACATGTGTATTCTATCTTGGAAAAGAAACCCAAGAAATAGGTAAAGGCAACTGCCTATGGGGAGAGAAATAATAGGAGGGAGAAGAAAACTTAATTTTCACTCTACCCCCCTTTTGTTCTCTAAAATGTGTATTACTGGGGTGCCTGGGTGGCTCAGTTGGTTAAGCGTCCGACTTCAGCTCAGGTCATGATCTCACAGTTCATGGGTTTGAGCCCCGCGTCAGGCTCTGTGCTGACAGCTGGGAGCCTGGACCCTGCTTTGGATTCTGTGACTCCCTCTCTATCTGCTCCTCCCCCACTCACGCTCTCTCTCTCTCTCCCTCAAAAATAAACATTAAAAAAAAATTTTTAATGTGTATTACTGTGTGCACGTTACTTACAAACAAACAAACAAACAAACTTGCTTTTAGAGGAGAGAAAGAAAAAGGTCAAATGAGTCCTCACCAAGCCATGTGTATTCATAGCAGCCCCTTCCTGCCTCCACCCTCAGATTCTAGTGTATTTCTTTATACTTTATAATGTGAGTCCTAAAATAGTGATCCGATGTAAATGACAGGCTTTCCTGGTATGGCAGGGAAACTCATGGCTGGCAGCAATGAGCTAATGACTGGGTAGAACAAGTTGAAATAAACTATTATTTAAATATTCTCACCACTCCAAACCAAGTTGTCTTCTAAAGCGCAGGCTTGTCTGCCTAATAGCCAGTTTAGCTACGAAGACCTAGGATAAACTTGCATGAGCAATTTGAATCATCAAGCAATTCTGAAGTTTAAAAAAAAAATCTTCCTTGAAGGGAAATTTACTCGCAAGTATAATACTTAAAGTAGATTTCCTTAGGATGAAAGTGTCAAAACTGCCCAAAGCATCTAGTATTAATTTTTTTTATAATTCATACAATGGAGTTTTCATTTCTACATCTAATTTAACCACAGGAAGGCATGCTGCTTGAAATAACCAGAAATAATGGATGTAAGAATATAGTTTGGTAGATTTTAAGAAGTTCGAACTCAGAATTAGCAACCTGACAATCTATATATCTTCATTTGTCAGCAAACATTGCACATGCTACATTTGAGAGGACCAAGAATGTTCCCAGAAGCCTGCCACAGTTTTAAAAGAGCTGTCAGCAATACAACATAAACTCATCTTATCCTTCAAGAATTACAGACAGAAACCTAACATTTGAAGCACATGTCCTTGTCAGAATCTGTTATATATACTTTAAATATTCCCCTCTTGTCAGTCCAAATAGCTTGTTCTTCCAGGCATTTATCTTCATCAGTAAAGCTTTACTTGGAATCTTTAACTGTAGCTTTAAATTTAGAGACTATCTTTTTTATTTAAATTTTTTTTTCATGTTTATTTATTTTTGAGAGAGAGATAGAGCGCAAGTGGGGGAGGGGCAGAGAGAGAAGGAGACAGAATCCAAAGCAGGCACCAGGCTCTAAGCTGTCAGCACAGAGCCCAACATGGGGCTCGATTCCATGAACCAGGAGATCATGACCTGAGCCAAAGTTGGACGTTTAACTGAGTCACCCAGGTGCCCCTAAATTTAGAAACTATCTTCAAACCAAATGTGAGTTCCAAAATCATAAGGTGCTCTTCAGTTTGCTTTCTTTTTTTTTTAATTTTTTCTTTAATGTTTATATATTTTTGAGAGAGACAGAAACAGACCTTGAGCAGGGGAAGGTCAGAGAGAGAGGGAGACACAGAATCCTAAGCAGGCTCCAGGCTCCGATCTGTCAGCATAGAGCCCGATGCGGGGCTTGAACCCATGGACAGTGAGATCATGACCTGAGACGAAGTTGGAAGCCCAACCGACTGAGCCACCCAGGCGCCCCGCTATCTTTCTTTTTAATTGATCTCATTGTTTCTTTCATTAAATATTTCATTAACTGTGTTATTAAATTAAACTGTGTTATTTCATTAAATATGTTCATCAACTGGGACAACTGATAAACTAATGATGGCTTGATGAGAAAATTCACCAAGTCAATAAAATTATATGGCCCTAAAAAGCAATGTATGTACTGTTAAAAACTATAGTATGTTTTTTTAAAGAAAAATGTCATTATGTAAATATACATTGAAAGCTGTGAGATATGTAAACAAGTACTATATTAGCAAAGAAGGATAATCAGTAATGTTTATTTTCCTCTAAAGCTGTCTATGACACCTATTTTAAAAAAAAGAACATATTTATAACTATAAAGGTTAACATATAAAAATACAAAAAATCATGCTATGTTAGTGGTAAAAACAGAATTCATGTTAACAATGATATAATTGGTACCGTATGAAAATATGTATTCATGTAATTGAGGAACTGAAGGTATTTAGAAAATTTTAAAATAGCTACTGTGATTAAGGTCACAAGACCATCAGTAAATGTTTTTAGTTTTTTTTTTTATTTGGCATTGTTATTCTCAATGTTTAGAAGAACATAGAAAGAGTAATAGGGAAAGGATTGTGCATTTTCTTCTTGTGTAATGAAAAGATACTTGTCAAGATCTGCCATGGATTTATTGACCTCATAAGTGGGGTTTTATTTCTGGACTCTGTTCTGTTCCATTGATCTATAGGTCTATTTTTGTGCCAGTACCATACTGTTTTGGTTACTATAGCTTTGTAGTAGACCTTGAAATCTGGGATTGTGACATCTCCAGCTTTCTTTTTCTTTTTCAAGATTGCTTTGGCTATTCAGGGTCTTTTGTGGTTCCATACAATATTAGGATTATATGTCCTAGTTCTGTGAAAAATGTTATTGGTATTTTGCATTAAATCTGTAGATTGTTTTGGGAATCATATCCATGAGCATGGAACACCTTCCCATTTGTTTGTGTCATCTTCAATTTCTTTCATCAATGTTATACTTTGGAGTACAGATCTTTTACCTCCTTGGTTATTTCTAAGTATTGTATTATTTTTGGTGCAATTGTAAATGGAGTTGTTTTCTTAATTTCTCATTCTGCTACTTCATTATTAGTATATAGAAATGCAGCAGATTTCTGTATATTAATTTTGTATCCTACAACTTTATGGAAATCATTTATTAGTTCTAACAGTTTTTTTGGTGGAGTCTTTAGGGTTGTCTACATATAGTATGTCATCTGAAAATAGTTAAAGTTTTACTTCTTCTTTGTCAATCTGAATGCTTTTTCTTTTTCTTGTCTTATTGCTGTGGCTAGGAATGCGGTACTATGTTGAATAAAAGTTATGAAAGAGAAATCTCTGTCTTGTTCCTGATCTTAAAGGAAAAACTCTTATCTTTTTATCATTGAGTAGGGTGTTGGCTGTGGGTTTTCCATATATGACCTTTATTTCATTGAGGTATGTTCTTCTAATCTTATTTTGCTGGGAGTTTTTACTATGAATGGATACTGTACGTTGTCAAATGCTTTTCTGTGTCTATTGAGATAATCATATGGTTTTTAGCCTTTCTCTTGTTAATGTGACATATCATGTTGATTGATTCACGAATACTGAATCACCCTTGTATTCCAGGAATACATACTACTTGATTGTGGTGAATGATTTTTTAAAAGTATTGTTGGATTTGGTTTGCTAATACTTGTTGAGGATTTTATGTCTATGTTCATCAGAAATATTGGCTTGTTTTCTTTTTTGGTAGTGTCTTTCTCTGGTTTTGGTAGCAGAGTCATGCTGCCTGAATTGAACGAATTTGGAAGTTTTCCTGCCTCTTCTTTTTTTGGAATAGTTTGAGAAGGATAGGTATTTTTCTAAAGAAGATATACAGATGGACAACAGACACATGAAAAAATGCTCAACATTATCCATCATTAGGAAAATGCAAATTAAATCCACAATGAGGTATCACTTCACCTATCAGAGTTGGGAAAATAAAAAACACAAGAAATAACAAATGTTGGAGAGGATGTGGAGACAAAGAAACCTTGTGCACTGTTGATAGGAATGCAAATTAGTACAGCCACAGCGCTAAACAGTTTGGAGGTTCTTCAAAAAATTAAAAATAAAGGCGCCTGCATGGCTCAGTGGGGTACCTGGGTGGCTCAGTCAGTTAAGCGCCCCACCTTCAGCTCAGGTCATAATCTCATGGTTTGTGGGTTCAAGCCCCACATTAGGCTTTGTGTGGACAGCTCAAAGAAGGAGGCTGCTTCAGATTCTGTGTCTCCCTCTCTCTCTGCCCCTTCCCCACTCATGCTGTGTCTCTCTCTCTCAAAAATAAATAAACATTAAAAAAATTTGTAATTAGGGGCGCCTGGGTGGCGCAGTCGGTTAAGCGTCCGACTTCAGCCAGGTCACGATCTCGCGGTCCGTGAGTTCGAGCCCCGCGTCAGGCTCTGGGCTGATGGCTCGGAGCCTGGAGCCTGTTTCCGATTCTGTGTCTCCCTCTCTCTCTGCCCCTCCCCCGTTCATGCTCTGTCTCTCTCTGTCCCAAAAATAAAAATAAAAAAAAAAAAAAAAAAAAAAAATTTGTAATTAAAAATAGAATTAACAGATGATCTAGTAATTCCACTGCTGGGTATTTACCCAAAGAAAATAAAAACATTAATTTAAAAAGATATATACACCCCTATTTTAACTGCAGCTTATTTACAGTAGCCAATATATGGAAGCAACCCAAGTGTCCATTTATAGATGAATGGATAAAGAACTGGAATATATAAATGGAATATTAGTCAGCCATGAAAAATGAAATCTTGCCACTTGTAACAATATGAATGGACCTGGAAGGTATAATGCTAAGTGAAATAAGTCAGTCAGAAAAAGATAAATACCATATGACTTCACTCATATGTAGAATTTAAGAAACAAAGCAAAAAAACAAGCTAAGAAAAAAAGACAAACAAAAAGCTCAGACTCTTAAATACAGAGAACAAACTGGTGGTTATCAAAGGAGACGTGGGGTAGAAATACGAAATAGATAAAGGGGATTAGAACACATTATCTTGATAAGCACAGAGAAATGTACAGGATTGCAAAAAATATATATATTAGACTTTCTGAAAGCATTAAAAATTTTCACCATTCGTCTTCCTTACTATCTAGTCGCAGTTCTTGGGATGCTTACAATAAGAAAGGTAATAAATCTTCATTCCAGATAAGGCTGACAGTCATAATAGTTCTGTATTTGTTGGGTTTTTTAGTTTTTTCATGGTCAAAGCAGAAGTTTACTTTGCAATTAGCAGAAGTATTTTTAAAGAAATGGCCACCAACTGTATAAACATATGGTAGAAAATACAGTAGACTTACTTAGGAGAATAGTTTTTAAGGGACATTTAAAAATATTGAAATATGGAATTTAGAGCTTAAAGGCCATTAAATCTTGTCTTATTTTTTTAATTTACAGAAAATAAAACTGACTATTTAAATCTTTAGTCCAAGGTCCAATAGCTAATTAGTGAACATCTTAGAACAAGCACGTGAACTTCTCCTATCCATTCTTTTTATTAAAGAGCCGGCCTTTTTGCTGCCATCTCTGCCCAAGGAAAGGGCTTCCAGAGAAGACATGTGTTTCCTGGCTTCTCACCCCTGGACTTTGCTGCGAACCTTGGCTTCTGCCACTGTTCTAGCCTAGAGGATTGGGAAAGTGGACCAGGACTTACTCTCACAGCTTTGGCCTCCCCAGATCTGTCAACAGGCTCTGGATGACAAACTGTATGTTGCAGACACCTGGCTCAGTACCCTGTCCCCATCCCAGGGGCCTATCTGTGCAGGGACTGGGCCTGGCCCAGGTTGTGCCCAAATGGCAGCAGGTTCTAGCTGGTAGGAGGCCAACAAAATGAGTGCTGAAACTCTTGTCCTGCAACCCCGAGGCCTGCCAGGCACTGGCACCAAGTGCCTTCCCAGATGCATGTGTCTAAAGGTGGAACTCAGAGACTGAAACTGGAGGACAAGCAAGTGTTAGATGGAAACAAGTCTGCCTAGAATAGCCTGTGGGCTAAATAAGAATAAAGCAAGTGGACCATCAGATCAGCAGCTGCTTCAAGGCCATTTTGGAAAGAGGCTGGGGATAAATAAATAATAAAAAAATATAACCAAACAGCTGCCATCTGCTACTGTTGCCACTACCTAATTGACATTTAACCAACTCTCTGGTTTGCTGCCCACATGTCCACCAATATATTTGACCCTGGCTAAACAGTAAAAGCTCTATTCTTTGTCATGTTATTGTAGAGGGATTGTAACTAATTACCATTATAGAAACTAACCTACCTTTACTTAAATGGGACCCTATTCCTGTCCTTGTCTCAGAAACCTCATGAAATCCTACTCTTCCTTTGAAAAGACTTCTTTAGGCTGACTCCTCTAACTCTCCCAAGCAAAACAGTGTGGCACCCTTTTGTGGGCTTCCAATTATGCACAGAGAAGTCATCCATTGGAAAATAGTATAATTAGTGGCATAACTTGTCTAATTTCTCAGTGAGCCACTTGAAAACAACTTACAGACTCACTTAACTTCTCAACCTTCCATTTTGTTATCTGGAAAAGAAGGCTTATGCAAAGATTCTATATGTAAGATTATGTAAGGCAGAGTGCTCACCCAGCATCTGACTCAAGTACGAGCCAATAAGGCTGACTTCTCATCACTATTTGTCATCAGCAGCATCATTACCAATATCCTTTAGACATCTCTACACCCTCCCATAAGGCTTTACATACTTGGTTAACTGCTATGTCTTAAGAAAAGTCATATCACACAGTGTAACTACCATGAGATAACTGGATAGTAGTTTTTATACCAACAGTAGCTGGCAGATTCTAATGTAGTTCCCGACACCCCCGCCTCCTAATATCCATGCTTTTGTGGAATCCCTTCCGCCTCTGTGTTGAGTGTGGATGGGACCTGTTACTTGTTTCTAAAAAACAGAATATGGCAGAGGCTGTAAGTTCTGTCTTGCTGCAGACTCACTTTATTGCCTTCTTGGTTTGCATACTCTGATGAAGCAAGTGGTCATGTTGGAGAGGTCCACGTGGCAAGGAACTGAGGGTGGCCTCGGGCCAACAGCCCTGAGTCCAACAGACTGCAAGGAACTGAATTCTGCCAACAACCATGTAAACTTGGAAGAGATCCTTCCCCAGTAGAACCTTTAGATGACACCTTGATTGCAGCCAGGTGAGAGACCTGGAGGCAGAGTCATCCAGCTGAGCCACGCCCACATTCCTAACCCACAGAAACTAGGAGATCATAAACATGGGTTGTTTTAAGCAGCTTAGTTTGTGGCATTTGTTAAACACTAATATATAATTAATTTACCAACATTTTCCCAACTTATATTCCAGAGAGTCAAAAATGTGTCCTTAATCAAAAAGATCTGAGAGATGTGACACCAGATTTTATTTTAACTGTAGGAAGGTCAAGGGCCTTTAATCACTAGGTTAATATACACTGCAAATTCACTGGGTCTGGGGAGGAGGGAAAGACATATATGAAGCTTACCCTAAACTGATTTGACCAAGGAAAATTAATTAATTTTACAAATGATCTTTCATTAATATATGGACCACAGTTTCAGAAATGCCTTTTTGGATTTATAGTAGCAGTAAAAGAAAGAACAACCAAAAGCTGGCTCTGAATGCCTCTGTTAAGAGGGCAGGATAAGTGTGTAAAGGGGACAATAGGCATCCACCTAACAGGGATGGGGGAACTGACAGGCTCCTCCTAAAAATAACAGAGATGAAAAAGTTTCACTTCCAACGCTTCCATAGTCATTAAGCCTCTAAATATACAAAGCATGATGCTTGTATGAGCAAAAAAAATTACCTACTTGGGTTTCTCAACAAAACAATTTATGACTGCGGAGAAGACAAAACAATAGTTGTCATTCACTCTTCCCTCTTCCTTCCCCTATCAGACCAGTGATGCACATCACCTGTCACCAGCATCGACAGTGACTGCCCTTGGGCCAGAGGTGGGGAGGGGCAGCTTGGAGAATGAAAGGTTAAGTGGGAAAATAAAGTCTAATAATGAATGTCTTGTTTGGGGTCACATGTCATGTGAAAAAGGGTTTTGAGCTCTGTTTTTTAATATCTTCCTGATTTCCAGAGATTTTTATCTATGGCACTGAAAGGGCAAGTTGGCATGTATTAGAATGTTTTGCTACCTTCAATGTCTAAGCTTTCAATGAACAGATAGCGCCTTAGAGCTGGATGGTAAAAGTACTGTTTATTTTGGCATTCACTTAGTGATTCAAAGACAATTTCAAATTTGCATCCAAATTTCTCTATGTTTTGGAGGGAGATCAAAAAGCTCATTTATAGCTATTCCCATTGATAAAGTGCTGGACAGCAAAACACATTTACCTGTAATTTTCATTAAAAATTTATAAAAATGTTTTTTCATTTATTTTGATTGGGGGGGGGAAAGGGGGAGAGAAAGAAGGAGAGAGAGGGAAAGAGAGAATGTGAGAGAGAAAGAGAGCACATGTGGAGCAGGGGCAGAGACAGAGAGAGAAAGAGAATCCCAAGCAGGCTCTGCATTGTCAGCTCAGAGCCCGATGCAAGACTTGATCTCATCAACTATGAGATCATGACCTGAGCCAAAATCCAGGGCTGGATGCTTAACTGACTGAGCCACCCAGGCACCCCTATAATTTTCATATTTAAAAGATCACTGGTCATAGTAAAAAAATCAGAACTACTTGAACATTCTTCATGTTGTTATTTAAAAGACATGAAAGAAGTCAGGATCTTCCAAGATGACTTCAGGATGAACTGTTTTCAAGCCTACAGACTGAACAGAAATGCCAAAGTTAAAATATCAGTCAATCGAATACCCACACTGAGCTAATATTAGAAGCACAAATCAATGTTCTCACATTAAAAAGGGGGTAATGAGACTTGTAGTGCCCACTTCACAGGGTAATAAGGGTAACATAAAATAAGATCTACAAAATCACTTCATGAACTTATAAAGGGCTGCTATTATTATTATTAGAAATGATAGAGTTTGAATCAATGTCATTTCCTAAAAGCAATCTAATGTCAAGTGCTTCTGATACAATGTTTCAATGATTCAAGGACTACAGTGTTCCCAATGTTGAATTCAATATTCAAAAATGAAAATGCTTCCTGCCACTGGAACGACTTCTACATTGTGTACCTGGCAAAAAACTCATCTTTTACATCAACACTGTACAACAAACAGCACAGACACCCAGATCCAGAGAAGGTCACAGACTTGTCACTTAACAAAAAAAGATGGTAAAACAAGCAATTCTAAAATTTAAGAAGTGACTAAGTTTGCTGTCATAGCCAATGCTGACAAAATGCAGTGTACTGGTATTTTTACTGGAATGGATACATGCTACCAAGACCTTGATTTATGAATTTGCTAAGGCATCTACCATAACCTTAAATCATTTGTTTTGGCAACCTATGTACAACTTTTCTTGGAGACTACAAGTGTGTCCCTTAATTTATGCATTTTCCTAGCTGTATGTTTTTCCTCTTGAGATTTTACAGACTTGTCAAATGAACTTTGACATCAAATCTAATTAAAAAAAAAAAAAGAAAATGAGAAAGAAAAAACGGCCACAAGTCTTAGAACACAAGGTATAATGGTCCTCCACTGTTTTCTTATAAACTCTGTTTTACAAAGCACTGAACCTCTGAAGACTCTTAAAAATCAATATGCCACTTTTCATTGAGATTTCTGCATTACCTGACCATGTAAAAGTAAGTCCTGCAGCAAGATCTACCCCTGAGAGACTTCGGACACTGACACTGCACACGAGTAGTGTTCTCATAGTATTCAAGGATGTAGTCATTTCTTTATTAAGTGTGTAGTAAGGGATAATTATACTTTTCATTGGGGCTGATTTTTCTTGTGGTTCACAAAATTTTCTTATCTCACAGGTCTTTCCTGCTGAAACATTTGGCAGAAGCACTCAGGTATTGTTTATGAGGAGAAAATGTATCATACCAGCAGATTCTTGGTTAATTAACAAAGTGTCTGCCTCATAAAAGAACTTACATGATGTATAATCTTATTCTCAAAGTATGACACTAATGGTACAAATCTATCATAAAAATTTTTGTCACAAGAATTAGTCCCTCTTATTCAATTATCTTAGTCCCTTTACCAAGGAAGCTAAACTGAGTCACAATGTGATAGATATACTTTAAAATCTGAACTACAAACCACAGTAAGTTTTTAATAGTGATTTGTAGAGAATTACTTTGAACATTCTACCTTGGCCAGTAATTATACTTTAATATAGACAAATGACAATTTCCATAAAATATACAAGACAATGATGTAAAAATCAGATCATTTAAAAAAGTTAGCCCTTGGGGCATCTCCACATAATACAGTAACTAATATTCAAAATGGTAACCGCAAGATGGTAAAGAAAGCTGAGAGCAGAGTTGCAGGAACCGTGTGGCCATGACTCTCCACTGTAAACCAGCCATGAGCAGTGTGGGGTACATGAGAGGCACTCAGGAAAAATCTGTTGAATGAACTGTTGAATAATATCCCATATTATATCCTATGTTACACATTAAAAACAAATAACATTTTGAACACGTAAACCCTAAACCCTGAAAGGGTAACAACAGACATTTGTACGGATTGTCTCATAAGCCAGGCACTGTCCTTCAGTGATTTGTAAGCATTAATTTATTCAAGTCTTCTAACAATTTTGTGAGGTACCCAGTATAACTATCATCACCCTTATTTTCAAACAGGTAAACTAAGGCACAGAGAATTTAAGTAATTCATCCAAGGACACATGATTTGTAAACCGCAGAGGCAAGATTCAAACTCAGGCATGTGGCTCCAGAATCTGCACCCTAACCATTCCGGAACATTTTATTTCATCTTATCTTTTCACTTGGATATATTTACTTCCATGTAAAACATCTTCTATTTCAGATCTAAATGGTTTTACATAGTACTTCTGTTATGGCTCCACCTGGCCTGGAGTTGTGCATTATTTATTCCCAACCTGTGGAAAAGGCAAGATTTGAACAGATGATTTCTCCCACTGGGAGGCATCAGGGGCATTTTTCAACTACTGCCCAGCATGGCTGAGTCATAAGGGGAACATTGTTAAAGCCAACTCAGCCTTCTTCTGTCCACAGGACTTCTCAATGCTTTAATTTCTCCCAGGAATATAATTAAAGAGAGTGGTTCCTTCTAATTCATAAATTAACAAGGCTCCATTCCAACTTGTATTTCCAAGGAGGTTTCCTGCAGGTCTACCGTGAGAATCGTTCTTTATATTGTTTTTAGCAGTTCCCCCAAGATGTGCATGCTAATTCTAATGTTAGGACTGATGGATTCCTGACAAGGATCACACTGTTCATCTGACACAGATTCTTAGAACAGGAGAGGCTCTTTTGAACAAGACATCTGGTTAGCTTTCTTATAAGTTTGGGGGAAAAACATGTGTATGCATTAAGTAAGTTAACAAAAGTTTATTGGGTACCACACTAGGGCTCTAGAGACACAGCAACAATAATAATAATTTAACACATCACTTACTAAGTAACGGGCACAATGTTAATTTATTTTCCATTGCCGGGCCAAAGTGTACACATTTTAAAAAAATGTTTACTTCTTTATTTTGATAGAGTGTGCACAAGCAGGGAAGGGGCAGAGAAACAGGAGGAGAGAGAATCAGAGGCAGGCTCCATGCTGTCAGCACAGAGCCTGACGCAGGGCTCAATCTCATGAACTGTGAAATTATGATCTGAGCCAAGATCAAGAGTCAGATACTTAACTGACTGAGACATCCAGGTGCCCCAAGTGTATACATCAATTTGGACAAGACAATCTCTGAGTTTCCTTCAAAATCCAGAGAAAATCTGAAATTAAAAATTCTGGAAATGTGAATGTAGTGGATTTTCTTACACAATTATAACAGATTTATGTCAACTTTCCTCTCATAGATTTGCTGCTTTTATCAAAAAACAAAAATAACAAAACTTTCCCAGTGATATGTCTCTATCAACAATTGGATAAAGACTTTGAAAACATACATTCTGCTTCCAACTCTTTGAGCGAAAAGTTGCCACATCATATATTTATTTTTTATTGTTCTTTTAACATCAATAGTAGTGATTCTTATTAAATGCTCCCAATTTATTTCAAATAGGTTGAGAGCTTACCAGCAACTTTTCAGAAACCATCACAGCCTTATAATCTTGCAATCTTTGATTTTTCTCATGCCTCTCTTTATACCTTTCTTGTCCCATTCTCGTGTGGAGAGCACTCAATTTAGCCAACTCATTGACCCCTTTCACCCACTGCTCCTGGGCTGGTTCTGAGCACAATTTTCACAGCTAACGTTAGCTGGTTGTTGTTTCACACAATAGATTTCTTAGCTGGCAGTTCCAACTCCGAAACTGGAAAGAAAACCCAAGCACTCCAAACTGCATTTTACACCAATATCCTTCCAGATTAAAAATCAGAACGTCAAATAACTTGACAGACATTTAACTGAGAGACGTTCCATTTTTAAGGTTTGAATTTTAGCAAAAAGTCATATTATTTTAGAAATACAAACTTGATTATACACATCAAGGTTATTTTTATAGTATATGGTAAAATAGACTTTTTTCAGACATGTATCTAAAATTCCTAAGCAACACAGATCACTAGTTCTTATTTTTTTAATTCTTTAATTTTCTAGTACTTTCTCTTAATTTTTTAATTCATTTTTTAATGTTTATTTATTTTGAGAGAGAGAGTGTGTGTACAAGCAGGGAGGGGCAGAGACAGAGAGGGAGAGCAAGAATTACAAGTAGGCTCCATGCTGTCAGCGCAGAGCCTGACATGGGGCTGGAACTCACAAACTGTGAGATCATGACCTAAGCTGAAATCAAGAGTTGGATGCTTAACCAACTGAGCCACCCAGGTGCCCTATAGTACTTTCCTTTATTAAAATGAAAAAAGAAAAGTCCTAGCTTCTTATGTTTACCTATTACAACAGAAGATATTATTCAAGGTAAGAAGAAAATTTTTAATATTAATATAAATATGCACTATTCCAAAAGTAAGTAAACAAACACATATGGCATTTTAGAAACCTTAGAAAACACAAGAGGGAAAGCAACTAATACTGAAATGATAGTATTAAAGTGAGTAAAAAAAATATCAAGATGACAAATTTTTTTAAGTATGTGTAACTTTCAGAATTTACCATGTATCTCAGATCTTCCATAGTAGCCAGTTTTTCTAGCTGCCAGTAAAAATTTCTGAAAACACATGCTTTAGACTACAATGAAACACTATCATCCAAGATTCTATTATAAATCAGGTCTATTGACATTGTATCAGTGGAGCTTGGTGTTGGCTTCATTTTAAAATGTGGCTTCTTAGACGGTAAAGCACAGGAGACATGGGAAGATCCATAATTAAGGGACATTAGTGAATTGTTAAACTCTAAGCAACTTTTACACTTACCTATAGGTTAACAAACCTCATGTTCAAGTGTAATCATTGTCCTGAATAGCGTGTGAGTGTTACATGATTCTAAGGTTTGTTTCCCTGCCCCACTTGCTAACATCACCTACAATTCTTCCACTCTGGTCATCACCACCATCACTCAGTGTCCAGCCCCCCCCCCCCATGCGGGTTTTTTTCTAAGAACACACTGGTATATTTCAACTCAGATCCTTCATCACTTATCTGATTTACTGCCAACAATTCTGCCCTCATATTGTATAGTAAAAATATATAATAGTTTTGCATATTGAAATCCCTGTGCCCAGAAGGTTTCCATCCATGGTGGAGAATGAGATGATCAGCCCAATTTGGAGCAGTCTGTTCTGCATTTTAAGATGTCTCATTACCTCACATGCATGATTTGGCTAAGAATGAACTAGCACTCTTTTGAATTTCCTCATTTCCATGGAGTTGGAAGCTGCCATTCTTAGCAATCAACCCCCATCCACACTGCTTCAATCTGCTTTATGGTGACTGAACAGAGAAGTGTCTCATAGACACTCATAGTGTCTCATAGAGTAGAATATACATATGAGTTAGAATTCGTATATTTCCTCTTCTTCCCATTTACAGCTTGTAAAAACCCCATATAGATGAGATTTTTAGAGGATTTTTAGGGCAGTGAAATTCTTCTGTACGATACTATAATGGCAAATACATCATTATAATTTGTCAAAACCCAAAGAACGTATGACACCAAGAGTAACCCTAATGTAAACTATAGACTCTGGGTGATACTGACATATCTGCGTAGGTTCATCAAGGGTCACAAATGTACCAGTCTGGTGGGGGATGTTGATAACTATATGCCTCTGTGGGGATGGGGAGTACATGTGAATTCTGTATACTTTCTGCTCAATTCTACTGTGCATCTAAAACCACTCTAAAAGATATAGACTATTTAAAAGGAAAAAAAGTTGTCTCAAATATGTAGCATGTTAGCATACCTGTGATAGGGAGAAGTTACATTGTGATAGAACAAAACAGAAAAACAATGTAATTAAATGTTACCCTCATTGTCATTATTCCCCTTGAATGTCAGAAAACTTTTCAAAGGGATGAGTGGGATATTAAATAAGATTTAAATAACGGAGCTGAATGAGAATTTTATGATCAGAGAGAAGGCAATTTTTAAATCAACATTTCTTTTTCAAAAGGGTAACCACATCCTTAAAAGAGTGAGTCGGGGAAAATAACTGTCTTGTTCACATGTCAATCAAAATTATTTCTAACATGCAATCTTGATCATCTCTTTGATAGATTTTAGATGTGCACATTCTCATTTCGAGTTTTAATGAAGTCTAGAAAAATTACGGAAAAGCTGATCTTCCTTTGGTACATACTGCAGCATCAATTGCTCTAAAAATAGTCTCCGGTTTTCAGATGTATATGAAAACAAGCATCTGAACTTTGCATTAAAACTACTCATGCATTAAACTGCTGAGAAAGCCTTTTAAAAGCAGAGTGACACCTCACTGGAAAATATGGTTAATTCTGCTAATAGAAAATATATTCTGAAACAAAGATACAGTAAAATGGAAGCCTACAGGCCATAACAAATGGGCTAAGTTATACCTAACCTTGAATTTGTAACTATGGCTTCCACGGTGAATTTTATATGCTAATGATAAAAAAATAGTTAAAGGTCTATACTTTTGGGACTAACAGGCATTTATTCAGAGGATTTCTATTTATCAAACTGACAGACTCTACTCTGCATCTGAAAGCGGCTGATTTCCTCCTGTTTTCAACTATTCCCTACGTGAATTCTGAGAGGCACATTACAAACAAACTCTGCACTGACCATGGCCTCTGCAGAGTTATATCTCTGGTGTGTTCCGCAGATTAATCTAAAATGTGATTTACAATAATTACCTTTCTTAAATCGAGATGAGGAACAGCCTGGAGGGGGAAACTACCAACACTAGGAAGGTAGTATTTTAGACCTCTGGTGGGAAAGAGACCTGTCCAATTTTACTTGATTAAAACCACAGAGCTGTTTAACATGGTTCCTGGGTTGGGAAAGCCAGTAAAAAAACATAAGTGAAAGCTTACGTGCTTATATTACAGAGTTCTCACTGTTTCTTTTTTACAGGGGCAAATTCAGCCCAGCTGTCTTCCCATGTAGTTAGGCATGACCCTTTATAACAGTGGGAGACTACCCAGAAAATGTGGATGACACCATAATCGCCTTGAAGGGACTGCAGGAAACCACAATTCTACAGACTCATCTATTTTGTTTTAATCTCATTTACATGGAAATACACCCTTAAGTTTCATACTATTATACTGCAAATGAACATCAATTTCTCGGTGAATTTATTTATGCATTTACTTGTCATACTTCAATAATTTTCTTTTAATGTGATCTCAGTGCATATTATAAAAGTGTGGCTCTCATCTATTGGAATTTCCAGAAGATAGAATAAAAACATTAGATTCAAGGGAGGATGGTGTAGCACTGATTCCAGATTCAATGGACTGATTTTTAATCACGAGCAAATATCTGGTTATTAGAAAATAAATTAATAATTTCAGAAATGAATAACATAAAAAAAAAAAAAAACAGCACAGGAAAGGATCTTGGAAAGTACCTGTTCAATGCTCTTATTTTTTCAGTTGAGGAGCCTAAGGACCAGAAGGAATAAATGACTTCTTGAAAGTCACAGGCTAGTTATAGACAGAGCCTGCTCCCCTAATTCAATAATCAGTACATTTTGCCCTCAACAACAGTGTAACTTGACGACCACTTAAGGCCTACAGAGTAGGAACTTCAAATCTTACACACCTTTTTGTGTATGTTTTACACTCACTCAGTGACTTATTTCTGCAGGCCAAGGTTACAAACATAGTAAATGCAAGTGGGTATGTAGGGCCTATGTGTAAGAGCTTCAAAGCAATCCTGAGGCTCCAATACTATCAAACTGATTTAACTTTTGACTATGCCCAGCCAAGAAAGCACCGATGAAGAGAAAATTAGTTCGTAAACTGCTGGTTTACCAAAGCAAATCTTCACACTAATACTCTATTTAGTCACGCATATTTTTAATTCATGCAACCAATAATTACTGAGGGCCTACTATATGTTAAGTGTGGTTATAGACATAACGCAGACAAGAGTGAGAAAGACAAGCTGAGTCCATGACCTTACAGAACTTAAATCAAGTAGTGGATAAAAAAAATGAAACAGATACACAAATAAAATAATTACAGTGCACTATAAGTGCTATTGAAGAAGTTAAACTGGATAATAGTGATGGGAAATGTTCTATTTTTAGAAAGGTGGCCTCTTTATAAATAGGGGATATATGATCTATGACCTGTTTGATTAGAAAGAGGTAGCCACGTGGCAAGCAGGAAGAAGAGTATTCCATGCAAAGGGAAAGATGGAGTCAAAGAGGCTCTCTGATGTGTGAATGGGTTTGCGGTTTGGTTGTACCACCAGAGGCGCAGAGCACAAGGTGGTGAAGACACAGGTTGGATGAGAGATTTGAAATATTTTTTTCATATAGGTAATGGAAAGATGAACTTTTTTTTTAGAAATTTAGAAATCTATACAATTTTATTATTTTATTTATATGGGCAGGACAAACTTCTGCATTAGGAAAGCCATAGTGATTCTAAATCATGTATAATTTACTCATTCAAAATGCATATAGAAAACAAGGCCCAGATAAACACTTAAATACAACTTTGCTAACAAGAAAAAGTAGACACAGCATTTTTTTGTGTGTAGCTGGACTTCAGAATTACAATCCACTTAAATCTGAATGGGTCTACAAATACATGATTGTCTGGTTTACTTTGTCCAGCAAGTAAAATCTCTTCAATACTATTGCTGACCTCACTTGTTACTACTGAATTCGTCAAATGACAAAGTGTTCTTTAAACCATGTAATGTGCTTTCTTTTTAATATCAGTGCAATCTATTTCTATTACAGCATGGGTGTCATATTTGTTGTATAGAGAAAATATATACAATGGTTTGCTAGAATTATTGAACTATGTACATACACCGATCAATAATTTACTAGAAAAATAGGAAGCTCTTTAAGGTAAAGCATCTATATGTATAAATACAAAGAAGACCTTGGGGCTACCTGAGACTGAAGGCTATGAATCAAGCTTCTGAATCCCAGTTTTGCAATCAGTTACCTCTCTGTTCAGGTCTCTCTCAAAAATATGTTACTATACCATACTAGGTTGAAGAGAATAAAACAAGAATTTCTAAGTGTCTAGTGCACAGAATAAATTCAATAAATTTCAGTGTCGTCCCCCCCCCCCCAACCTATGCCAAGTATTTCTTCTAATAAAAATAGTATTTACAATATAGGACCTATATTCAGATTTCATTTGTCTCGTTTAATCATTTTTCACATAGGAAAAAAAAAAAGTTAGGACAAAGGAACTGCTTCTAAAGCTCTTTATACATCAAAGTCTGAATGAAGGCCTAGTGTTTCTAATTGTTCTGCGCCTGGAAGCATCCCATTTTGACTGCCTAGCTTCTCCACAGTTTTTACTGTGCTTCCTTCATCTCAGACATAAACACGTGCCCAAGTGCAGTAAATCACAGTTAATTGTATGTCTTAAGTTAAAAGACAAAAATAATGCACAATTAATTGGGGGGAAATTGTCAGTTGGTGGCTGAGTCTCGCTCATTACACTTTGCACACAGGATGCACGCCAAGTGTGTGTTCCTGGCAAGGGAGACTGAATCCGTGACACTGAGGTGAGGTGCTGCACGGCACAACCTTTCTGTAGAGCAGTCTGGTACAAAGATTCAAGTGCTTTAGAATACTCAACACTGCAACTGCACCACACGAGGGTTCCTACAAGCCTATAAACACGTTCAGCACAGGACTGTACCCAACAGTGAAATGTAGCAAGCACTATAATGTTCAATGAATAAGGGACTGAAGAAAGAGACTAGGTTTTGGCCATTAAAGGAAATATCTAAGACCTAAGCTGTTATAAATGAGTTTTTCACATTTAATAACATGAGAAAATGTTCACGACATATTTCATAAGTGAAAATTGTTTACAAAACAATATGTTTTGAGAAAGAAAAGTGCAGAGGATAAGGGGAAAGGTACTTGGAAAAGAGAAAATGAAAATATTAATGCTTGCTTTGAGCATCCCTAAATTTCCTAATTTTCTAAGTCACTTTCTAAATTGTTCAAAATTGCATTTCAATTTATTTCTGAATCTGATATTATAAAATGTCAATTTTAAAGATCCATAAGAATCTTTTAAGATGAACTAACCTGACAGTTATAATAAAAACGTTGTCATAAAATTCAAAAATAATACCCAGTAAGCACTTACATATAATCATTATACCCTTAATTATACAGACAAAATCAACTTTGTAAAATATGTTTTATAAATATACAGGAAAACTATGTTCAATAGACTTAAATGTTCAATGCAATTTCATACTCCTACATATACCTTATAGTATATTAACACACCAGAAGAAAATCACTATAAATCCTTATTAATTCACTGACAATGATAAACTACAAAATATGTTTACAGCAAATCCAGTAACTCTAAATTTGAGGAACTACAAATCTCTCCTCCACCCACCAACTCTCCCATTGTTTTCTACTCCGTAATAGAAAGCCTTTACATCTGGCCACTTTATATCTGGAGTATGAAACTGCATTGAACATTTATTATTTTGATGCTAAAATTTGGCAATAAACCACACACACATACACACACACACACACACACGCGCGCGGAGTTTTATCATTTCTACCAACTAGATGAAGATAAATGACAGTTGTGCAATATATCACTCGTTAAATACTAACTTTTGTTCTATTTCAATTTTAGAAGGAAAGGATATATAAAACCCAACAGAGTAGATTCGTTCCAAAGGTACTGAATGGTCTACTAACCTTGAAATAAGAAATAAACATTTCTTGCTCTTTTATTTATCGAAAGGTGGGGTGGGAAAAGATAATCATTTTTCAGCAAAAGCGTATATTTCAACCTCAGGCATGTTTATGTCCTGAGGGTAATATTTCCATTCCACTCTTAATGGAACAAATTTCTAATCAGAATATGTATTCAAAAATAATTGAGGCAATGCACTGTCAACATATCATGCTGCCATCAGCATCCCCTGGTGCCGGGAATCAACTCAGCACCCTCTCTGCTGTGACAGAGCCAGGGTAACGCAGGAATGTCACCCTTGATGAAGGGAGGGGAGCCAGCATGGATGACACAAAGGTTCTGCTCCCTTTTGTGTGCTCAACACAGAGTTTGGAGAAAGCTTCTAAGCTGCAAGAGACCAAGCTTAAAACTTTAAGGAAGGGATGACTTATAATGACTTAAAACCACAGCTTTTAAATCAGAATCTGTGTCTACTTTTATAAAATTATTGAGAAATCTTGAAACAGTCATTTCTGGAAAGCTTAACACTGGCCCTAGATTTTTAAATTACTAAAACTGGGGGCAACATATACTACTGAATATATTTTGGAATGCCCCCCACCAAAGTCCAGAGGCTTAAATTAAGGTTTCTTCAGGTCTGACAATATATTGATAATTGTTGAAGCTGGGTGATGGGTAATGAGGGGTCCTTATACTATCCTTCTACTTTTGAATGTGTTTGACATTTTTATAAGAAAAAGTGGAAAAAAAATAGATTTCTTTTAATATAGTTTATGCTCAAAATTTTACTGCCTTCTCCTTTGGAAATATATGAGATCTGATTTATGTTTATGATTATTCAAGACTCTAAAAAGCAGTGTGAATGTTTTAAAAATCCACTAAGCATGATGTTGATCATAAAAAAAAAATCCTTCACTCCTGATAATATTTTACCATGATCTATAATGATAGAAGAAGCACACCTAAACAAATGGAGTGCCACCATCTGCCTGGCATTCTTACAGTGTGACAAAATAGACTGGTAATTAACTGCTTTCCTACCGAAATCTGCCAGCTTTAACTCCCCCGTGTCACTGATCAGAAGGTTCTGTGGTTTCAGGTCTCTGTGCAAAATATAACGCTGGTGGATGTAAGACAGCCCTCGCAGCAACTGAAATAAAAACAACTGAAAAAACAGGGAGACAAAAGTTAAAATCTGAACACAGATAAATGCCAGTTTCTACACAGTCTGCCAACTACTTGTATTTAGTAAAAATGGGTACCGACCACTAAATTTCCTACCCAAATTATTTAGAGAACATGCATAAAAGTCTGGGAATCTCTAATTCGTTAACAAGTAAATCTGAAAATTGCTACCAATTTATGTCAACCCAGAGTGATACCCTCCTCAGCCAGAAATTGAGAATCCAATCGGCACTCTATGAATTAAGCAAAATGTAAAGAATCAATTCTTTGTAACATCTGATTTCCTCAGGCTTATATTGATGCTGGAGACAGAGAAAAAGATCTATCCATAACATTATCAAAAGATGTAGAATTTTTTACCTAGTTTATGTAAATGTGCACATATTTAATTCTACAAAAATGACATAAACATGTTATCCAATGATTCACCCACTGACATGCTTTAAGCAATGGAAAGATAAGATAATTTCAAATAATTAAAGCGAAAGTCACATGGCCCAATTAATACTACATTGTAATTATACTGCTTTTGCACATATGGCCATAGAGATTAGGCTGTTGCCTAAAGACAGACATGCACCTTCACTAATTACAAAGCAGACCTATCCTAAGGAAACAGAAAACAGAGAAACCAAGAATTCAAGAGCAATACTTTTGTAGGAAATAATTTTAAAAACTGACTTATGGCCTTCTCTGGTTTCACACTGGATCACATCAAATGTTTCTATTTTGATAATAACAAAATGTGATTTGCGAGGGTTTCCAAAATCCTATTTATGAAAAAGGAAATATTTTAAAATAACTCACCTAACAAATAATCCTAATAATTTCTAGTTTTTAAAAACTGCTCTTTTGGGGCGCCTGGGTGGCGCAGTCGGTTAAGCGTCCGACTTCAGCCAGGTCACGATCTCGCGGTCCGTGAGTTCGAGCCCCGCGTCAGGCTCTGGGCTGATGGCTCGGAGCCTGGAGCCTGTTTCCGATTCTGTGTCTCCCTCTCTCTCTGCCCCTCCCCCGTTCATGCTCTGTCTCTCTCTGTCCCAAAAATAAATAAAAAACGTTGAAAAAAAAATTAAAAAAAAAAAAACTGCTCTTTTAAAACAAAAATAAAAATAGTATTCCAGTCTATATATTTAGCTAGTAACAAAAAGCTGTCTCAGGGAAATTTTAAATGAGTTGGTTGTCAAAGATTGATGATAGAAGGATTCCAGAATATTTAAATGGAAAGGATTGGCAACTCCTTGAGAGCCCCTGGAAGCTAGCATTTCTGGAATATTTTCCACCTAACTGGGGGCTAGAAAAGCCAGGTATATTTTTTACAGGGTGGATACCTTGAAATCACAGTGAGACAAATTCATTTCAATATCTTTGTATTGATGACATATGCTATGGAGCAGTGAAGGCCTATGATCAGTCTTTCCAGAATCTAAGCATCAGAAAGGAAAAGTCTGTTCTGTGTTAGCCTAGATTGAATTAGTGGCTCGAGAACCTCAGGAAGCAAACATCTCTCTAGACTCCTCCTCTCAACCCTTCCTGTGTAGCAGATGGAAAGACTTAACACCATCACCAGCAGCTTCCAGCTTCACTTTTCACTCCTAATAACCCCTGCATCCTGAAGCCTAATGCTTTCAATTTTGAAGAAAATCCATACTCTCAGTTTTACAAGGGAGAAAGTGAGCAAATAAAGTTACTTTGCGTTTTCAAAAGCTTTACACAAAAAGGCAAAAGCAGGCCACATAACAAATACATTTGATTTCAAAAATAAACTGATTTTAAAAAGGAAGTTTGGCCTTCCGCAAGGTGCTAACTGACCTTAGGGGCCTACTAGACACTTACCAGAATGTGATTGTCCATTTAACTGTGGCAATGAGTTTTAATTTAACAGAGAGCAAGTACCAGGTGCCATTCTATGTATGTGTCATAGAATACAACCTCATTTAATCGCTGCAACAATTCTAGTGAAAGAGGTACTACTATTATCTCTGTATTAGTGATGAGGAAACTAAGCACAGTTTCTCAAAGTTGTACAGCAGTAAGTGCTGGAGCCAGGACTCAAACCCAGGCAGTTTGATTCCAAAGTTCACAATCTTAACCACTTCACTACAGGATCTTGGCCAGAAATCAACACAGGTAGGCAAAATGTTGGCATAGAAGCTGCTTCCTCCCACTGACAGAATGAGGTCTGGGTGTGTAATAGCACAGCCTTCAAGGCTGGCTACAGCTGGGTGCCCAGGAGTCATCACTCCATGCTCCCTGACTTCAAGCAATCTTGCCCAACCCCACACTCTGAGCACACTGCTCTTCAAACCTTTACCTTTATTCCTGCCTCTCTTCTGACAAAAAAGCTCCCTTTCCCCTTTGTCTGTTATTCTCCATGCATTTCTTAAGTCTCACCTCAAGAACTGCTCCTCCTTGACCACCTCCCCAGGCCTTCACTTCCTCTACAGGTGCATGTAAGGTGCTCCCCCTCTGTGCTTCAGGGGCAGCCTTTGCCTGTGTCTACAGTATACGGTATTTTCCTGCCTCGCAGACTGTGTGCTTTAACCATCCTCCTAACCTGGGGACACAGATGACACTCCTATACCAATAATGTGAATACAGAACTGAATTTAGAGAGATCTGGATGAAGCATATACAAAAACAACGGACAGGAAACCATGCTAAGTGTAGAAGTGGGTAAATTAGGCAGTCCCAAAGGGCTCTTCTTTTAATACCTTTACTAATTAGTGAAAATATATAATCCTCATGCTAATATGGAAGCTATTAAAATGGAATATCATATTAAAGGAGATTAAGAAAACTGGTGTCAGGGAAGGATGCAACTACACACTCCAATTACAATTGTGTACATGATAAACTAAGCCCAGACATGACATGCCGCCTCAAACATTGTTATAGCCCCAAACGTATTTTAGCTCTTTGAGCAATGCACAAGTTAAGTCAGAACAAATCTCCATAGAATAAATTCATTCAGGATTTACTAAGGGCCAACTCTGTGCCATGTCAGGTGCTGTCAAGCAAGAGGGATGCAAAGATGAATAAAGTATTAGATGTAGTCCCTGGACTCCAGAAGTTCACAACCCACTAGGTATGAGAGACACATAAACAGATGGCTACCACTTAAAGTTAAGTCTGCACTGCAACAGTAAAGCAAACTGAGTGTACCGTAGGCACAGAGGAGGGAGGGTCTAGCTAAAATTAAAAAAAAAAAAAAGTAGAATTAATCCTGCCATAATATGAATAGCAGGCTATGGAAGGGATAAATCACAGGAAACTTGTCACTCTGAAAAGAGAATTCATCACACATAAAATTTTAATAGGAAATCAAATTGAACAGTCACTAGATGCACAAGGTGAAACGACCAAACAAGCAGATCACTAGATAAATTAAGAAGAAAAACCCATATAAATGAAAAGACAATATATTAAACCATAAACCTACCAACTCACCATCACAAAAGTAATGGTGGCAATAGGGACCACAGCAGACTTCACTAAAAACATTAGAAAAATATGGGTTAAAAGTCCATAACTTAATGGGCTTAAGAGAGTATGCACTGCCAGCCAGGGGAAGGCTGTGGGTAGCAGTGGCCATGCTCAGTTAAACACAAGGCTACGCTCTTTGGAAATGTCTTGAGAATTCACATGTTAGGGAATCTCTTCCGTTAGGCAAGCAGGCAAATACCTAACTTCACCACATAAATTTTTGAGAAAGCCACTTGACTTGATTGTATAAATCATTGCACAATAAGCTACACTTGATCATTTTGAAAACCAGAGGACACTGTGAGAAGAAGGACGACCACCAAAGAGTAAAAGTCATTGTGGGTATTTGCTAATAAAACTTGGTAAATGTGGATGTAATCTCAGATACCAAAAAGAAGGGGCCTAATAATAATTGAGGGCAAATTCTAGTTTAAAAGCCGTTTCAAGCACTCTTGCATATAACATTTAATCCTTTTCATCAATAATCCTGTATTTTTTCTTTTCTCTTAAATAAGAAAGCTGTAGCTCTAAATGCACAAGAAACTTACTCAAAATCATCCAAACCATCACACAGTGCCTGTGAACTTTCCATTACACCTCCTCATCTTAAATGAGGTTGATGCTTGGTAAATGCATGGATGAATACAGACATATGCCCAATATAATGAAAGTGCTTTAATAGGTGAACCCAAGTTTGTAGAAGTCTCAATTAGCATATTATGTAATGAGCATATGATTCCTGGATTTGCTTCTGCTATTTAAAATCCTCTCAGCAATTAATAACATAACTTTAGGTACTGAAGTTGATAAGTATTACCAACAGATGTGAAACTCTCTTCCCATCTTTCTATGTAGTAGCCATAAGGCCTTCCTAAGAATACTTTGTCACCTCAGGATATTCTCTTCAACTTTATAAAAGGAGATTCCTCCAAATTCTTCAATATGATCACTGAGGATTTATACTCTAGTTTGAATATGTTCACTTTCTGCAGTACAAACCCCAATGGGAAAATGCCTTAAATAGCAATGATCTGATGAACAGGGACACTTCTGCCAGCAGCAGATCTATCTATAGCTCAGTTGTCTTGTCATCCCCAGCAGGAAACAGCTCATATTCTCAGTGCCATGGTATATACTTCTCAGGAATACTTTGAATACTTCATCCATTCCCTTATGGAACTCTTTAGGGTTTAAGCAGGTAAAAAAAACAAAAACAAAAACAAAAACAAACAAGATAGGCCTTTTATCAAAACTTTTTAAGTCAGGAAAAAGCACACATTATTGGACTCGATATGTTTTATTACTCAGAAGAATTCCTGGCGCTGGCAGTGAGCAACAAGATTTATACTCCCCACCCCCATCTTTCAAAGTCTAAAGATGTGTGATCAGATGTTCTTTTTTTTTTTGAAATTTATTGTCAAATTGGTTTCCATACAACACCCAGTGCTCATCCCAAAAGGTGCCCTCCTCAATACCCATCACCCACCCTCTGCTCCCTCCCACACCCCATCAACCCTCAGTTTGTTCTCAGTTTTTAAGAGTCTCTTATGCTTTGGCTCTCTCCCACTCTAACCTCTTTTTTTTTCCTTCCCCTCCCCCATGGGTTTCTGTTAAGTTTCTCAGGATCCACATAAGAGTGAAAACATATGGTATCTGTCTTTCTCTGTATGGCTTATTTCACTTAGCATAACACTCTCCAGTTCCATCCACGTTGATACAAAGGCCCATATTTCATTCCTTCTCATTGCCACGTAGTACTCCATTGTGTATATAAACCGCAATTTCTTTATCCATTCATCAGTTGATGGACATTTAGGGTCTTTCCATAATTTGGCTATTGTTGAGAGTGCTGCTATAAACATTGGGGTACAGGTGCCCCTGTGCATCAGTACTCCTGTATCCCTTGGGTAAATTTCTAGCAGTGCTACTGCTGGGTCATAGGGTAGGTCTATTTTTAATTTTTGAGGAACCTCCACACTGTTTTCCAGAGTGGCTGCACCACTTTGCATTCCCACCAACAGTGCAAGAGGGTTCCCATTTCTCCACATCCTCGCCAGCATCTATAGTCTCCTGATTTGTTCATTTTGGCCACTCTGACTGGCGTGAGGTGATATCTGAGGGTGGTTTTGATTTGTATTTCCCTGATGAGGAGCGATGTTTAGCATCTTTTCATGTGCCTCTTTGGCCATCCGGATGTCTTCTTTAGAGAAGTGTCTATTCATGTTTTCTGCCCATTTCTTCACTGGATTATTTATTTTTCGGGTATGGAGTTTGGTGAGCTCTTTATAGATTTTGGATACTAGCCCTTTATCCAAAATGTCATTTGCAAATATCTTTTCCCATTCCGTTGGTTGCCTTTTAGTTTTGTTGGTTGTTTCCTTTGCTGTGCAGAAGGTTTTTATCTTCATAAGGTCCCAGTAATTCACTTTTGCTTTTAATTCCCTTGACTTTGGGGATGTGTCAAGTAAGAAATTGCTACGACTGAGGTCAGAGAGGTCTTTTCCTGCTTTCTCCTCTAGGGTTTTGATGGTTTCCTGTCTCACATTCAGGTCCTTTATCCATTTTGAGTTTATTTTTGTGAATGGTGTGAGAAAGTGGTCTAGTTTCAACCTTCTGCATGTTGCTGTCCAGTTCTCCCAGCACCATTTGTTAAAGAGACTGTCTTTTTTCCATTGGATGTTCTTTCCTGCTTTGTCAAAGATGAGTTGGCCATACGTTTGTGGGTCTAGTTCTGGGGTTTCTATTCTATTCCATTGGTCTATGTGTCCGTTTTTGTGCCAATACCATGCTGTCTTGATGATGACAGCTTTGTAGTAGAGGCTAAAGTCTGGGATTGTGATGCCTCCTGCTTTGGTCTTCTTCAAAATTACGTTGGCTATTGGGGCCTTTTGTGGTTCCATATGAATTTTAGGATTGCTTGTTCTACCTTTGAGAAGAATGCTGGTGCAATTTTGATTGGGATTGCATTGAATGTGTAGATTGCTTTGGGTAGTATTGACATTTTGACAATATTTATTCTTCCAATTCATGAGCACGGAATGTCTTTCCATTTCTTTATATCTTCTTTAATTTCCTTCATAAGCTTTCTATAGTTTTCAGCATACAGATCTGTTACATCGTTGGTTAGATTTATCCCTAGGTATTTTATGCTTCTTGGTGCAATCGTGAATGGGATCAGTTTCTGTACTTGTCTTTCTGTTGCTTCATTATTAGTGTATAAGAATCCAACTGATTTCTGTACATTGATTTTGTATCCTGCAACTTTGCTAAATTCATGTATCAGTTCTACCAGACTTCTGGTGGAGTCTATCGGATTTTCCATGTATAATATCATGTCATCTGCAAAAAGTGAGAGCTTAACTTCATCTTTGCCAATTTTGATGCCTTTGATTTCCTTTTGTTGTCTGGTTGCTGATGCTAGAACTTCCAACACTATGATAAACAATAGCAGTGAGAGTGGACATCCCTGTCATGTTCCTGATCTCAGGGAAAAAGCTCTCAGTTTTTCCCCATTGAGGATGATGTTAGCTGTGGGCTTTTCATAAATGGCTTTTATGATCTTTAAGTATGTTCCTTCTATCCCGACTTTTTCGAGGGTTTTTATTAAGAAAGGATGCTGAATTTTGTCAAATGCCTTTTCTGCATCGATTGACAGGATCATATGGTTCTTATCTTTTCTCTTATTAATGTGATGTATCACGTTGATTGATTTGCAAATGTTGAACCAGACCTGCATCCCAGGAATGAATCCCACTTGATCATGGTGAATAATTCTTTTTATATGCTGTTGAATTCGATTTGCTAGTATCTTATTGAGAATTTTTGCATCCATATTCATCAGAGATATTGGACTGTAGTTCTTTTTACTGGGTCTCTGTCTGGTTTAGGAATCAAAGTAATACTGGCTTCATAGAATGAGTCTGGAAGTTTTCCTTCCTGTTCCATTTTTTGGAATAGCTTGAGAAGGGTAGGTATTATCTCTGCTTTAAACGTCTGGTAGAACTCCCCTGGGAAGCCATCTGGTCCTGGACTCTTATTTGTTGGGAGATTTTTGATAACCGATTCAATTTCTTCGCTGGTTATGGGTCTGTTCAAGCTTTCTATTTCCTCCTGATTGAGTTTTGGAAGTGTGTGGGTGTTTAGGAATTTGTCCATTTCTTCCAGGTTGCCCAGTTTTTTGGGATATAATTTTTCATAGTATTCCCTGATAATTGCTTGTATCTCTGAAGGATTGGTTGTAATAATTCCATTTTCATTCATGATTTTATCTATTTGGGTCATCTCCCTTTTCTTTTTGAGAAGCCTGGCTAGAGGTTTATCAATTTTGTTTATTTTTTCAAAAAACCAACTCTTGGTTTCGTTGATCTGCTCTACAGTTTTTTTAGATTCCATATTGTTTATTTCTGCTTTGATCTTTATTATTTCTCTTCTGCTAGGTTTAGGCTGTCTTTGCTGTTCTCCTTCTATTTCCTTTAGGTGTGCTGTTAGATTTTGTATTTGGGATTTTTCTTGTTTCTTGAGATAGGCCTGGATTGCGATATATTTTCCTCTCAGGACTGCCTTCGCTGCATCCCAAAATGTTTGGATTGTTGCATTTTCATTTTCATTTGTTTCCATGTATATTTTAATTTCTTCTCTAATTGCCTGGTTGACCCACTCATTCTTTAGTACGGCGTTCTTTAACCTCCATGCTTTTGGAGGTTTTCCAGACTTTTTCCTGTGGTTGATTTCAAGCTTCATAGCATTGTGGTCTGAAAGTATGCATGGTATGATCTCAATTCTTATATACTTATGAAGGGCTGTTTTGTGACCCAGTATGTGATCTATCTTGGAGAATGTTCCATGTGCACTCGAGAAGAAAGTATATTTGTTGCTTTGGGATGCAGACTTATAATATATCTGTCAAGTCCATCTGATCCAATGTATCATTCAGGGCCCTTGTTTCTTTATTGACCATATGTCTAGATGATCTATTCATTGTTGTAAGTGGGGTGTTAAAGTCCCCTACAATTACCACATTCTTACCAATAAGGTTGCTTATGTTTGTGAGTAATTGTTTTATATATTTGGGGGCTCTCGTATTCGGCGCATAGACATTTATAATTGTTATGCTCTTCCTGATAGATAAACCCTGTAATTATTATATAATGCCCTTCTTCATCTTTTGTTAAAGAATTTAATTTAAAGTCTAGTTTGTCTGATATAAGTATGGCTACTCCAGCTCTCTTTTGACTTCAGTAGCATGATAAATAGTTCTCCATCCCCTCACTTTCAATCTGAAGGTGTCCTCAGGTCTAAAATGAGTCTCTTGTAGACAGCAAATAGATGGGTCTTGTTTTTTATCCATTCTGATACCCTATGTCTTTTGGTTGGCGCATTTAGTCCATTTACATTCAGTGTTATTATAGAAAGATATGAGTTTAGAGTCATTGTGATGTCTGTAGATTTCATGCTTGTAGTGATATCTCTGGTACTTTGTCTCACAGGATCCCCCTTAGGATCTCTTGTAGGGCTGGTTTAGTGGTGATGAATTCCTTCAGTTTTTGTTTGTTTAGGAAGACCTTTATCTCTCCTTCTATTTTAAATGACAGATTTGCTGGATAAACGATTCTCGGCTGCCTATTTTTTTCTGTTCATCACATTGAAGATTTCCTGCCATTCCTTTCTGGCCTGCCAAGTTTCAGTAGAGAGATCGGTCACGAGTCTTATAGGTCTCCCTTTATATGTTAGAGCACGTTTATCCCTAGCTGCTTTCAGAATTTTCTCTTTATCCTTGTATTATGCCAGTTTCACTATGATATGTCTTGCAGAAGATTGATTCAAGTGACATCTGAAGGGAGTTCTCTGTGCCTCTTGGATTTCAATGCCTTTTTCCTTCCCCAGATCAGGGAAGTTCTCAGCTATTATTTCTTCAAGTGCACCTTCAGCACCTTTCCCTCTCTCTTCCTCCTCTGGAATACCAATTATGCGTATATTATTTCTCTTTAGTGCATCACTTAGTTCTCTAATTTTCCCCTCATACTCCTGGATTTTTTTTATCTTTTTCTCAGCTTCCTCTTTTTCCATAATTTTTTCTTCCAGTTCACCTATTCTCTCCTCTGCCTCTTCAATCCGAGCTGTGGTCGTTTCCATTTTATTTTGCAGTTCATTTATAGCATTTTTTAGCTCCTCCTGACTGTCCCTTAGTCCCTTGATTTCTGTAGCAATAGATTCTCTGCTGTCCTCTATACTGTTTTCAAGCCCAGCGATTAATTTTATGACTATTATTCTAAATTCACTTTCTGTTATATTGTTTAAATCCTTTTTGATCAGTTCGTTAGCTGTTGTTATTTCCTGGAGTTTGTTTTGAGGGGAATTATTCCGTTTCGTCATTTTGGATAGTCCCTGGAGTGGTGCGGAACTGGGGGGCACTTCCCCTGTGCTGTCTTGAATAACTTGTGTTGGTGGGTGGGGCCGCAGTCAGACCTGATGTCTGCCCCCAGCCCACTGCTGGGGCCACAGTCAGACTGTGTGTGCCTTCTCTTCCCCTCTCCTAGGGGTGGGATTCACTGTGGGGTGGCATGGCCCGTCTGGGCTACTTGCACACTGCCAGGCTTGTGGTGCTGGGGATCTGGCATATTAGCTGGGGTGGATCGGCAAGGTGCACAGGGGTGGGAGGGGCAGGCTCAGCTTGCTTATCCTTCGGTGATCCACTTAGGGAGGGGCCCTGCGGCATGGGGAGGGAGTCAGACCTGCTGTGGAGGGATGGATCCGCAGAAGCACAATGTTGGGTGTTTGCGAGGTGCAAGCAAGTTCCCTGGCAGGAACTGGTTCCCTTTGAGATTTTGGCTGGGGGATGGGCGAGGGAGATGGCGCTGGCGAATGCCTTTGTTCCTCCCCAACCTGAGCTCTGTCATCCCGGGGCTCAGCAACTCTCCCTCCCGTTGTCCTCCAGCCTTCCTGCTCTCCGAGCAGAGATGTTAGCTTATAACCTTCCAGATGTCAAGTCCCTCTTGCTGTAGGAACACACTCCTTCCGGCCCCTCTGCTTTTGCAAGCCAGACTCGGGGGCTCTGCTTGGCCCGCGGGCTGCCCCTCCGCCCCGTCTCCCTCCCGCCAGTCTGTGCAGCGTGTACTGCCTTGCTGCCCTTCCTACCCTCTTCCGTGGGCCTCTTGTCTGCGCTTGTCTCCGGAGACTCCGTTCTGCTAGTCTTCTGGCAGTTTTCTGGGTTATTTAGGCAGGTGTAGGTGGAATCTAAGTGATCAGTAGGACGCGGTGAGCCCAGCGTCCTCCTACGCCACCATCTTCCCCTCCTCCAATCCCAGATGTTCTTTATCTCAATGTTTACAGTCATTAGGTTTTGCGAATGGTCTGAAACGCATGCATTATTTAATATATGTGGTTCCACTTAATGTGAGACGAAGCACAGTGAACATCTTACAGATTGTCATGGGTCAACTTTCTTTGAGGAATGTCTAGAGTCTCTCGGGGCTTACAGAAAGCTTATTAGAACTATTAGCAATGGACCCTATGTCTTATGGGATACAACTAGTTCTTACAAAGACATTTAGTTCACATACTTTTTTTGCCTTCTGGGGACCAAGTTTAACATCTCTGTATCTTAAATCTCTCATCTCTGTAACTTAAATGACTGGTTGAGTCTTAGTTATCTTTAACAGTCATTCACATTGGGATATTGTATCATTTAATAATTTTACGAATAACAGAAGAGCATAATAACTGCCACTTATTAAGTGATTACTATGACAGACATTGCACTAAGTGTTTTACACTCATTTAGGTAATTTAATCCTCCCAACACTTCCACCAGATAGATGCTATTATCCCTATTTCACAGATAAAGAAACAAAGGCTCAGAGAAATTAAATGAATTGGCCAAAGGGACACCTAGCAAGTAAGAGGTAATACTAATATTTGAACCTATTGTTGTCTTGCTCTGACACTCAAAATTAAGAGTACTGCTTATGTACTGTTTGATTTTTTTTTCAGTATGTATACTATTTGAATAGCTATATATTGTGTGAATCTAAGGCCAGAAAATATGACAATGGCAAATAAACCAAAGTTGTACATGGGCAATAAATACTTCAAATAATATGTTTAACAACTGTATTGTTTAAAAACCCATAGGCTATGCAAACATGAAATTATGCAGACATCAAGCTTTATGGAAATGAAAAATAATTAGAAACTTTGAGTTTATCTGATAAATGTCAAAATATTTTATAATATACATCAGAGAATGGTTTCATTACATGAGTAGGTCTTCTTCAATTTTTAAAGGCCACAATATGATTCATCATGATTCATTTCACTTAGGTGACGTTCAAATGTGCAAATACCTGATGCAAATACCAAATCCTAATTTCGAATACAATATACAGAACTCGTGCCAAACAGTTTCTATTTTATAAAACATCATTGCAGTTTGATGTGTTAAAGTTTTTAAAAAGAATAATTAGAATGTTACATAGAGATGTAAGGGAGACAGAAATAAATATTATGGTATAATTTGTGTCACTTTAGACACACTTGATGGTGTGAAATGTATTACTGGATGGTGTAAAACACAGATATTCATGCCCAGGCATCAGGTTGGTATGTACTTTTTTGCCACGTACTACAGACAGGTGCAGCTTTTGGAATATCTGAGTAGCAGGGGGAACTTGTCTTGCCACTTTTTGCTCTTTTTGAGATCTTTCATTCAATGGTCTTCTCCTTTGCTCTACTCCTTCAAGGTACTGAGATACATAACATTTTATCATTTCAAGAAAATGTAACAACTATTTAATACACATTGTCTAAAATATTTAAACATTAATATCTTATTCCTAAAGAGGATGTATTTCTGGAGAGGAAGAACTCCAAAAATGAGAACTGCTGGGACTTGGGCAAGCTCTTGGGGGAAAGATTTTACACACTTTCTGTGATCTTTGAGCATACCAGGTAAATTGGCCACCCACTCTGTCTTCTCTTCTAGCCTCAGGGCAATGGTAGATATCAAGCAAGGTGTTGTTCAAGACACAGAGACACCCGCCTTAAGCAGGCAGATTGAAGCCTTGGGAACCAGACCTGGGATATTTAAAAGGAGTCAAAAGGGATTGAAAGACAGATCTTTGTTTTGCCAAGTTCCCTGAAAGAAGTTCTAATATAGTAAGTAGGTTTCCACATTATTAGGGTTTGTGTATATAATGAAGCAAGCTGGTAAGGCTGAGGGTGAGAATTTTCCCTTTAATAAAGTTGGTCAAAACCCTAAAATTAGTACTAGAAATATTCCCCAGATAACTAGAAACAAGATAGTCAAACTTAAGCTATTGGCTTTAATAGTTATCCAACATAAGTTTCCAAGAAAAAAACTGAAACAGTTGTTTCAAGGAATTTGGATCATATAATCTTCTTAAGACCTGTTGTTATGAGGTTTCTATTTGTCAATACAGTTCAGAGTTATGAAACTGACCTCACTGATATGTACTTTTTAGAACTAAAAGAAATTGCATGAAATACCAGTTTTTCTCAACTACATTTGTGAATGTATGCTTGCTACTCTCCCCTAACTAAAGGGTCTTTCTTTTTTTTTACACACAATGAATAGTAATAAATGAAGTTTAAAATGATTTTAATGCCTAAAGTAACATCATAGACACTAAGTCTACATGAATTGTCTTAATATCAATTGATAAGATATGAATACAACTTTTTAAAAAAGATAGGGGGATGGCTGAGAAATAAATCTATGCTTATATGGTCAATTAATCTATGACAGAAGAGGCAAGAGTATACAATGAAAAAATGACAGTGTCTTACACTCAGATCAATGGAACAGAATAGAGAACGCAGAAATGGGCCCACAAACGTATGGCCAACTCATCTTTGACAAAGCAGAAAATATCCAGTGGAATAAAGACAGTCTGTTCAGCAAGTGATGCTGGGAAAACTGGACAGCAACATGCAGAAAAAAGAACCTGGACCACTTTCTTACACCATACCCAAAAATAAACTCGAAATGGATGAAAGACCTAAACATGAGAGAGGAAGCCATCAAAATCCTCGAGGAGAAAGCAGGCAACAGCCTCTTTGATCTTGGCCGCAGCAACTTCTTACTCAACATGTCTCCAGAGGCAAGGGAAACAAAAGCAAAAATGAACTATTAGGACCTCTCAAAATAAAAAGCTTATACACAGTGAAGGAAACAATCAGCAAAACTAAAAGACAACCGACAGAATGGGAGAAGATATTTGCAAATGACATATCAGATAAAGGGTTAGTATCCAAAATTTACAAAGAACTTATCAAACTCAACACCCAAAAAACAAATAATCCAGTGAAGAAATGGACAAAGACATAAATAGACACTTCTCCAAAGAAGACATCCAGATGGCCAACTGACACATGCAAAAATGCTCACCATCACTCATCATCAGGGAAATACAAATCAGAACCACAATGAGATACCACCTTACGCCTGTCACAATGGCTAACATGAAAAACTCAGGCAACAACAGATGTTGGTGAGGATGCAGAGAAACAGGATCTCTTTTGCACTGCTGGTGGGAATGCAAACTGGTGCAGCCACTCTGGAAAACGGTATGGAAGTTCCTCAAAAAATTAAAAATAGAACTACCCTCTGACCCAGCAACTGCACTACTAGGTATTTATCCAAGGGATACAGGTGTGCTGTTTCGAAAGGACACATGCATCCCAGTGTTCATAACAGCACTATCAACAATAGCCAAAGTATGGAAAGAGCCCAAATGTCCATCGATGGATGAACAGATAAAGAAGATATGAAAAAAAAATATAAGAAGATATGGTATATATATACAATGGAGTATTACTCAGCAATCAAAAAGAATGAAATCTTTCCATTAACAATTACATGGATGGAACTAGAGGGTATTATGCTAAGCAAAATTAGTCAGTCAGAGCAAGACAAATATCATATAACTTCACTCATATGAGGACTTTAAGAAACAAAACAGATGAACATAAGGGAAGGGAAGCAAAAATAATATAAAAACAGGGAGGGGGACAAAACATAAGAGACTCTTAAATATAGAGAACAAACAGAAGGTTGCTGGAGCGGTGGTGGGAGGGGGGATGGGCTATATGGGTAAGGGGCATTAAGGAATCAATCTACTCCTGTAATCATTGTTGCACTATATGCTAACTAACTTGGATGTAAATTAAAAAAAATAAAAAATAATAATAATTTTTTTTTAAAAAGACAGTGTCTTAAATAAATGATCCAGGAAAAACTGGACAACTACATGCAAAAGAACGAAGCTGGACTACTTCCTTACACCATAAACAATAAACTCAAAATGGATTAAAGACCTAAATGTGAGACCTGAAACCATGAAACTCCTAGAAGAGAACATAAACAGTAATCTTTGACATTGTTGTACAGAAACATTTTTCTAGACATGTCTCTTCAGGCAAGGGAAACAAAAGCAAAAATAAACTATTTGGACTACACCAAAATAAAAAGCTTCTGCACAGCAAAGGAAACCATCAATGAAACAAAAAGGCAACCTACTGAAATGAAAGATATTTGAAAATGATCTGATAAGGGTTTTATATCCAAAATATATGTAGAATTTATATAATACCAAAAAACCCAATTAACCCAATTAAGTGAGCAGAGGACTTAAATAGACATTTTTCAAAAGAAGACATACAGATGGCCAACAGATACATAAGGTTCGACATCACTCATCATCAGGGAAAGGCAAATCAAAACCACAATGAGATATCAACTTATACCTGTCAGAATGGCTAGAATCAAAAAGACAAGAAATAACAAGTATTGGCAAGAACTGGAGAAAAAGAAACCTTTGTACACTGTTGGTGGGAGTGCTAACTGATGGAACCACTATGGAAAATAGTATGGATGCACTCAAAAAAAATTGAAAATACAAATATCATGTAATCCAGTAATTCTACTACTGGGTATTTATCTAAAGAAAATGAAAATACTAATTAAAAAAGATATATGGACCCGTATGTTTTATTGCAGCGTTATTTACAATAGCCAAGATATGGAAGCAAACCAAGTGTCCATTGACAGATGAATGGATGAAGAGGTATACATACATACATACAATGGGATATTACTCAGGCATAAAAAAATGAGATCTTGGCATCTGTGACAACATGGATGGACCTAGAGGGTATTATGCTAAGTGAAAGACAAATACCATATGATTCACTTACATGTGGAATCTAAAAACAAAACAAATGAGCAAGCAAAAAAAGTAGAAATAGACCCATAAACAGGAAATTGGTGGTTGCCCGAGAAGAGGGGAATAGGGAGATGGGCAAAATGGCTGAAGGGGAGTGAGAGGTCCTGACTTTCAGATAAAAACGCAATAAAATTACAAAAAAAAAAAAGTGTGTATGTGAGAGAGATGCAGACTGAAAAACTGGCAAAGGTGATAAACCTTGAGTCTAAGGGTCTTAGAGAAAGCTTCTATGTATAAGCTGTAGCACTGAGAAAAATAAATTTCAAATGGAATGCAGGAAACACTTTGAATTTGGATACAGTGATCAAAAGACCTCTCTTTACATCCTCTCAGATAGGTCTCAAATAATAGGAATGGATACATTATGACAAAACATTAATGAGATGTACTGGCTAGTCACATGAAGGCTGTACCTGTGCAAAAAAATTACAAATATCTTTGGTAGTGTGTACATAACTCTATTACTCAGCCTGATTTCTCTCCTGGGTCCTCTTGTTTGTCTTGGAAAACATGCAAACAAAGAGGTCAAGTGCAGGATCCATCTTAACCCTTAAAGGGGAGAGAGGCAAGGTGAATGGCTTAAGCTTAAAACCCAGGAAGGTGTATTCCCACTGGGTACTCCCCAAGCTGGGTGATTCCATTTACAATCATCTTCCATCTCAACAAAATATCATATGGCATACTTCTGATGGTTGTACTTCATAAATCTTTGGGGTGATTTCTTTTAAATCCAGGTTTCAAAGCACTTCTAAGAAAGAGTCTGTTGTTTAATTACCTGCCTTGATTCCTTTGTCTGATCCAAACTGTTACAAGCAGATAAGCAAGCATATGATGCCAAAGATACAAAAGACATGATCTGAACGGCGGAAAGTGGGCCCCACATCTTAACCAGAAATTCACTGCTTAGAGCCCCTGTGAACGTCGAGCACAATATGAATCAACACATGAAGCTTCACTTTCTTTTATTGTTAATCCTTCACTTTCTAGATAGGGAAGATTATTTTGTTATAGCAAAAATAGGATAAAAATGTTCAAAAGAAACCTGGACAGGTGCTGAGACTAAAGCACTCATTAATGACTTCATGAAATAATCCTATTTCTCAAAATACAGAATGAGAAAAGCCTCTATATAGTCACAGTAATGCATAGTAGGAAATCATTACCAGCTAAATGAGAGCTCTAATGTAGAATATGGAGAAAATCAGGTGCTATCTGATTTTCTATCTGAACATTAGAAAGTCTCATTTAGGAATCAATTCTCGGTGCCATCTGTATAAGACAGTCTTAATTTGGCATAACATTATTCTGTCTGTTATACACCTGCTTGTTCCCTGGACTATGAAAGGAAAATAGCAATTTTTCAAGCATAATAAACCTAATATCTTTTTAATTAATATAGATATTGAAATTAAAAAAATAAAACTCAGCTATATGCCAGTAGCATGTCAGATATTTCAGAGAATAAGGTACAGTATTCATAACCACTTGGATTATTTTGGATTATCCAAAACAATTTTGTTGAAAAAATGCAAATGCTTTTTTTTGAAAGGAATCTTCTTGCAAAGCCATTAAGATAACATGGATATGAAGGTGCATTACAGAAAAATACAGGAAGATCCAATGTCATCAATAAGATTCATGCATCTACATTTCTAGATATCACCTGGAGACAGCATCAATTAATCTTTTTTATGAACCTTAATTTTTTTTAGTCTCTCATGATTATCCATTTTTAAAGAACACATGAAACATTGAATGAAGGGTAAAATTTAGGCTGTTATGGTCATTTTCTTTACCTCAATGATCAACCTGTAAATCACTGAAAATTATAAATTGAAGAACTAACACAAGTTCTGCATTCAACTCAACGATAATAGCCAAAACCTAATAATATTTATAGTGAATGGCTTAAAAGGGGGAAAAAATAAACTATCCTTCCCCCAAAATTCTAACTAGTTTCTGACATACCAATTATGTTCTAGCAATTGCTTGCTATACCTTTAATCATCATAAATATTTATAACAAGGACAATGTCCTCAGGCTTTTGATTGAGATTTTAAATTGCCCTCTAAGTAATTAACTGCTAAAATTACCCATTTGTCTAAAATTGATATTATGCTAAGAAACAAACCATTAGTTAATAGTGAATATTTATTTCACAATGTCATGTTGAGAACAGATATACTTTGTGGGCAAAATAGCAAATGATTCTAGAAATTTAGTTAACATTGACAGTTTTTGTTATGAGTTTATTTTTTGTTGTGAGTTTACTATTATTTTTTTGTTATGAGTTTATTTCAGTATTTACCAGGAATATACATCAAGAAAGATAAACTTTAACAGATGTTTTGCTGAGAATTAGCATAAAATTACTGTAGAATTCCATGCCTTATTATGAAATCACAAATTATGTATCATTCCAGTTGTTCTTTTCTCTTTCATTTTTCAATGACCTATCATGTTTGCAATGCTTAAAATTCTATCTGATTCACATTAAAGAACAATCTCAATTCTTAGGTACATGACATCCCACAGTATTACTGTAAACAAGGATATATGAAATCTAAACAAAAATATTCACATTTTTAGAATCCAAGACAAATGCTTTACATATATTTTTATGCTGCCCAATAATCAAACTAAAAGTCAAAATTGCCAGATTTAGAAACAAAAAGGTCTGATCACTGTACTTTCCTTCTGTTCCCTACAATGAATATTCAGTATCTACAACATTCCAAACATTTAATGATCTACAAGCTATTTAGGTAAACACAGAGCTTTGGAGTTACTAAAGAATATGCTCTTTTAACATAAAAGTGGATCTCACCTGGTTTTCCCATCTCCTTAAATTTATAAAGAACCATTACAAGGTCTTATTTTAGCTCAACTGTTTTTTTTTAAATTAACATCTCAGCCTTATGAACAGCTGTTAACTTAGTAAATATTATTCTTATGCTCTTCATTTTGCATTTATAGATTTAAGTGACAATAAATACCACAACGTGAAAAAAAATGCATTAATATATCAAACAGAAATACCTGTGGGACATCTATGTCACTATGTCACACTCAGACTACTTTGAGAATAATTTCACCTGCAGTGCAGATCCTAAATGTAACCCTGGAGGAGGGCATTGTGTCTAAGCAGGTGAAGAAAAGCCAGTGCATAATTAGGTGAGTGGCCTCCCATGGAAACCAACATGGTAATAAGGGCCATCTGCTTCCGTGCATGGCAATTCAGATGCCAAAACACAGGCATTAACAAGCTGCATTCTATTTTTTAACTTCCCACACCCTCAGAGAAGATAAGAGTACTATCTTCAATATGAAAATGATGATAAAACTATTTGACTGAGTGCATATAAAGTTAAATAATAAGCTACTTACAGTAATTTAATGTATTAATCATGTAGTGTAGGGAGAAGAACATTGGACAGAGTCAAAAAACCTTTTCTAGGATACTAATCCTGGAAGGAGCTTGCCTGGTTATAGCAGAATCACTCAGAGGTATTTTTCCTTTTTAATTTTACCAACATTAACATTTAAATTATTATGACTATGTAAATATTATTTAGACCTGAGCCATTTAGTTTACTATGAATACTTTTACCCCCACCCCCACCCCCACACAATAATTTGGTTTTCCTGGTGTTACTGATGATCTAGTTCTTTTGTTTATTGGTTTGTTTTCCTTTGGTTAGTTTTCTTTGCAGTTAGTGCTAATTCAACACCAAACTCTTTTCCCATCTCATAAATCTTCTCAAACACATTAGGTATTTTACCTAACAATTTCCTCTTCTTGGAAATCTCTCCTGGAAACCCCTGACCTGCTCCAACTGGACCAGTGGATTACTCTCCCAGACTAATGCATAACTGTCATCCTGGGATTCTTTTCAGCATTGTCCTGAAAACCTCCTGCATCTCTCTCCGTGGCAGCCTTTGTTTCTTGGTTTCTTTGTCTTCTCTGCCTTGGTTTATACCCTGAATTCTAGTGGAGTACATCCTCAAGTAGCTTCCTGAGAAAGGATGCACAGTGGGCATTATGTTCAACTTTTTGAACATCTGAAAATAATTACTTTACCTTCACAATTGATAGTTTGTATAGAATACTAGGTTGAGAGAATAATTTTATTTATTTATTTTTTTTAAGTAAGCTCTAAACTCAATATAGGGCTTGAAATCATGATCATGAGATCAAGAGTCACATGCTCTACTGACTGAGCCAGCCAGGCTCCCTGAGGGAATAATTTTAAATACGAACTTTCAAGCCACTGTCCCACTGCTGTCTCCCTTCCAGTGTCGCTGCTGAAAAGGCTAAGGCCACTATAATTCTATCACAGTAAAGCCGTTTCCTTTTGTAGGATTTTTCTTCAAAACCAGCGTTCTAAAATTTTGCAATAAGGAATCTTATTGTCAGTCTATTTTCATTAAATATTATGGGCATTTAATGGACCCTCTTAATCTTGAAATTCACATCCTCCACAGCTGGAAAAAGTGTAGTTGAATGACTATTATTTTGATGATTCCTCCTGCACATTTTCTCCAATTATTCAGAGGTTGGATCCCCTGGACTGGACCTCAAATTTTTTTTTGATACTTTCTTTCTCATTTTTCAGATCTGTGCTTTATACTCTATTTTCTGGAAAACTTCTTTACTTTTATCACCCATGTTTTTTTGTTATTTTTTTATGTCTTTCATCATATTTGTTTAAGGCTTATTTTTGAGAGGCCTCAGAGAGAGTGCGTGCATGCATGCAAGTGGAGGAGGGGCAGAAACAGAGGGAGACAGGATCCAAAGCTGGTTCTGCACTACCAGCACAGAGTGCAACACAGGGCTCAAACTCATAAACTGTGAGATCATGACCTGAGCCAAAATCAAGAGGCAGACGCTCAGCTGACGGAACCACTCAGGCACCACTCTGTCATCATATTGTTAATTTCTAAAGCAACCTTCTGTTCACTAAGTTCCTTTTTTAAAAAAATAACTTATTCTTATTTTATAGATATACTATAGTTCTTCTACATCTTTGAGAGTATTGATAATTTTTTGATGTCTTCTTTACAATCTTTCTCTAATTTAATGCACACAACTTTGCTCCCTCCAAGTTACTTATGTCAAAGGAGGTCTTTGCTGTAGAGTTGCCTGGATTCTTTAGGTCTGTTCTCTTGGACTGATCAGATTCTTCACAAAAGACACTTCCAATTTTCAACCTTGAAGCATGGGTCTGACACCTATTTTTTGAAGCACCACAGGCCAGACCCTGTCTCTCATGCTCTTCCCCATCCCCACCTACTGGCCCAGCCCCTGTCCACAGTGATCACCCCACCGGCAGAGTGAAGAGCAGCAGAGGCAGGCTTTAAGTCTGTGAGAGGGTGACAGGCCAGGGTTGTTAGCAAGCACACATGTCCTCCACAGGTAAAGCCATGCAGGGTCACAGGGAGAGCAAGGTGACACTGTGGATCATGGGAGGCAACCTGGGCTCTCAGCACTGGGTCTGAGCAAATGCCCACCTCTTCCTACTTAAAGGAATTTTTAAATATTATTCTGAATTTGGAAGAGAGGAGAGAATATATATACATTTAAAGCTTTGCAGGTGACTCTGCCATGGAGCCACGTTTGAAGACCTTTAAATGACTACTGAGGTTTCCTGTACACGTAAATATTTCGAGAAGACTGTCCAATACATTTTGGCAAATCCTCAAGGAGCCGAGTCAAATTGGTTTCCATACAACACCCAGTGCTCATCCCAAAAGGTGCCCTCCTCAATACCCATCACCCACCCTTCCCTCCCTCCCACCCCCCATCAACCCTCAGTTTGTTCTCAGTTTTTAAGAGTCTCTTATGAAGGAGCTGAGATTTCAATAGCTATGTGTAAAGGGGTACTATACATCAATACATTTTGCTGACTTTCAGTTATTCAAAATGGTATAAGAAGAGGTAAATCACATCACTCTCTTTTAAAGGCAAAAATGTAGTAAGGCATCAATCTGTGATCACATCAAGCAACTTCTGAGTATATATAATTCCTGCTCTATATGACTAATCTCCAGACTCACTGTGTATGTTCCGTCCAATTTCTGTGACATTATTTCTATTCTGACTGCACAATGAATTCACCATTAAGTTTCTCACCACAGCCTAGGAAGGCACTAACTATTAAACCATGTTTACTGCCATGGCACAACAAGGGCTGGGAATAGGTAGCAAACACTAGGTATTTGAAGAACAACGAATGACCATGGAATAAAAGAAAAGCTTGCAAAACTTGGATAAGAGTTGTTGAAACATGATTTCAAGTACATACTAGTTGCTGAAAAACGGCAACCTAGAAGTCAAGTTCCTCAAGACCACTAGGAGATAAAGGAAAAATAAAATGTAATGGAAGAAGCAGAACTTACAAATGCCACAAAAATCACCAGTGACACTGGCCTGAGTATGGTGAACATGGTGATGCTTTGTGGAATAAGCTTTTTTCTTTGTTTCACCAACAAAAATTTCCACCAATACTTAGCTCATGTCTAATGACACACAGAGGGTTGATAAGAAAACCAAGCAAGAATAATAAAAATCCAGTGATGTCATGGTTCTTTTTGAAAAGGTTCAGTCAGCTCTTTAATCTCAATCTTGTCACTGAACTTGGAAGTCAAGAAGTCAAAGTGCTCAGAGTAGCTGTTGATTTTCACTGAGATTGGCAGGCTCAGCCCCCTAGAGCTGAGCCCCCTGGGTCCCCTAGAGCTGAAGGTCTCACTAATTGGGTTCTCTACAGATCCCCAGGGTTAAAGTAGGAAACAAGAGTAAGGATGTATTGTACTATTGGTTTTGAACCTAATCAACCCTAAGAAAAGAACATTTAATGTGTAAATAAGAGAACTTAAAATGTTTCAATGTTTAGGAAAAAAACCAAAATTAAGTTCATGTTATGATATTAATGTTTGGAGTTAGACTTAAACATGGCCAAGATTGACGAAACGAGTCTTTCCATCTGTTAAAATTTCTTCCCCAATTTAAGACTAAATAATTGTTTATGTCAACGGAAACTGATTTTGAAGAAAAATGAACAAAGAATTTAAATTATTTATCTATCATAAATATCTAAGATAAATTATTTATCTATCAATAAAACAAAAAAACAACAAAAAAGAGCTATATGAAACAACAGACTATATTGATTCTATTATTGATTCTATTATTTGTCTAAAACCATATTGATTCTATTATTTGTCTAAAACACAATGCTATTTCAGAATTGCTACAAGTTCCTGCATTTTAAAATTATACAACATAGGGGTGCCTGGATGGCTCAGAGATGAGCGTCTACCTTCGGCTCAGGTCATGATCTCACAATCAGAGCTTACATTGGGCTCTGTGCTGACAGTTCAGAGCCTGGAGCCTGCTTCAGATTCTCCCTCTCTCTCTGCCCCTCCCCCAGTCACACTCTGTCTCCCACTGTCTCTCAAAAATGAACAAACGTTAAAAATTTTTTTTAATTAAAAAAGTTATACAACATAACTGGCCACCATAAAAATCATCATTAATACCACAAATATTAACAATCACCTACAACTTATTAAAAATAAGAAAATCAACATTAGAAAAATAGGTAATATATAAGAACAGGCAACGTAATTACAAATAGTCAAGATCTTAACATGTGAAAAGATACTTGTCACTAGCAGCCAAGAAAACACTAACATAAAAGGTATTCCAATTTTACTTATCAGAATGGCAAAAATTAAAATGATTGGTTATGGTCAATGCTCATGAGAGTAAAGAAAAACAGTCCTCCTATAATTTACAAACTTGTGGGCAAATGTTCCAGTCAAATTCATTAAAACTGAAATCTTGTCTCTTAGTAAAGAAAATCCATTAACTAGATATATAAAAGAAATAAGAATGTAAAGGTTTCATACTATTATTTAGCCTAGAATTCATTACAATAGCAACATTCTAGAAACAAGCCAAGATCCATGAATAAGAAACAGTTGAAAACTATGGTTTTTTCACACTATGGACTCATATGCAGTTTTCAGGAAGATTAAACTACAATCATATATTGATTTTAAAGGATATCCATGATACATATTTTAAAAAGACATACAATAGCATGTTATTTTTATAGAGCAAAATAAACACACACAAAATACCATATGTGCATATATATTTTTATAAGCAAAGAGAAAAGTACAAAAGAAACATGCCTGCTGCAAAGAGTGGTGTCAATAGATAATGCCTAGGAAGAAATGGGCAGAATTTTTCTTTACATACATCCATAGCACTCAACTGATTCTCAGGATCATGAAAGGTAGTCATTTGAATTACAGAATGTGAGCACATCATTAAACCTTCATATATAACTTTGGTATCTTCTGACGCTCTCAAAGATGTCAAAAAAGAATCTCCTATTTGAAGCATGAAATTTTGAAACAATTTCCAAGATGGGTGCTCGGTCAGATGTTAGAAAAACTTAGTTCTTTTGACACACAGCAATCCAATTTGTAATAAAAGAAATGAAGGAGAGCAGTAGGAAACTGTTATCTGTTTGTACATACAAATAAAAAAATATGTACTATGAACGCACCATAACGTTTTGGATCACAGTATTTTGTACTGAAACTTACTGATACTTTAGTATGAAGTTCTAAGGGAGAGCTACCTGAAACTCTCTTCTCTTAAAAACAGTGTTAAAACAGCATTCCAGTGGATCTCACTTATTATTAGCATGAAACAAAAATAGAATTAAATCTAAATAATAATATTCCAGTGAAAAGACTTAATGTTTAAACATAGTTTCCAATCACTCAAGAGAGCACTAACCATGGTTTACTTCAATATCACTTCTCTTTACACAACAATTTTTTTAAGTTATGGTAGAGAGATTAGACTTTGATGAAAAAAAAATACACATGAAGAATGCTAACCGCTGGCTTAAAAAGATCTTTTCCTACCTTCACATTATCTGGATGCAGCCCCCCAGGGTGCTTGTCCATGTACTGACATAAATCAGTGTGCTGGAAGAAAAAGGGGAAAATGTATTAACATCCCTCTGGCTATAACATGATGAATCAATATTTTTCTACTTCAAAGTCACTATTGCCTTCTGAACAAAGCAAATATAAGACAAGTGGGTGGATTTTTTCTTTGTATGTAGCCGAATGCTTCTCCGCCCTCTCGTTTTTAACCACAATTGAATCATTACCTTTATCTTTAGGCTCTGTTTTGTATTACACATATCTGTGTATTAGAAGGTATCCATGTCCATAATTTAAGTGCCTAATTTCCTCCTCATTGAAAATATATTTTTTAGCAAAACAAAACAAAACAAAACAAAACTTAACTGTAAATATGGGTACCATACCTGAAAAAAACTAAACCAAAACACATACACATAACACACACTAAACCAATTACATTGCCAATTATCTTGTATTTTTCAAGTGCAAATGCAGGTTATGATTATTTATTTTGTATGAGATGAGAATACTACAAATATATCATTCTAGCAAAATTAATCACTACTTATTTAAAATTCTCATAACTATATTCATTAAAAAATAATTTTCAGGTTTCCAGAACTCCCGAATGTATCTGCCAAAATATATTTTTAAATGAATAGAAACACTTTCAAAATTATAAATTAAGACAAATATATCAGGTATAACTTTTTTAAAAGTTTTTATTTAAATTCCACTTAGTTAACATAGAGGGTAGTATTAGTCTCAGGTGTAGAGTTTAGTGATTCAACCTTTACATAAAACAGCCATGCTTATCACAGCATGTAACTTAAAAGGAATATCTCTAAGTAACATTTTTTTGCTGTTACTCTTTTAAAAATATCTCCAGCTCAATTTGCCTACAGCTGTATTTATTTTCATCTTAATGCTTCTTATGTTTACATAATGAATTATATAGAAATTTGAAAAAACATGTAGAGTTGCTATTCCAATTTTTCTTCTCTTATTAGAGGGTACTATAAGATTTATAACATTGAAACATTTTATCATTTTGGAAAAGCCACTGAACATGAGTATTTATGCCCTATTATCAAGCTTCAATTATTGAAGAATTTAGAGTTTATGTTATATTCAAGAATCTTGCTACAGTCATGGTAACAGGTCAGACTCCTTTACTGCATGCCAGGTTGGTACTGCTGAGGATACAGAACAAAATTTAGCATGCATTGATTATTCACTGTGCACTTCTTGAGCCTTTCTTGTGTTCCAGGCACTACACTAGTCACTAAAGACACAGAATTAAACAGTTGCAAAAAGAAAAAACAAAAACAAAAGCAAAAGCAAACAAACAAACAAAAAAACAAAACAAAACAAAAAACCCCAGACATGCCGATAATTATAATAAAGTATGTTATATATTATTTTAAGAACAGTACTGGGTAATGTTTGAGGGCATAGTAAGGGGAATTTATTGTGGTGTAGAGACTTTGGAAAAGTCTCTCAAAGAAGTTACACTTGAATAGAGAATGAAAGAAGCCAACTGACGGGCAACAGGACAGAAGAAATGCTCTTAGATATGTTCTAAGACAATATTGCCTTTATCTTAGACCACACCAAAAGTGTTTAGCTTCCAAATCAAAGTCAAACTCCATGAGGACAGAAACTATGTCTAATTTGGAAATTATTGCCTCTTTGGCCCAACAAAATGTCAAACACAGAGAAGAGCTTAATACAGGTGGAAATAGTTTTACATATAGTATAGCTTACTTAAAAAATACTCTAAAAGATAATTATGAGTTCCATGGAGTTTTTTCTGAGTGACTATATAAAAGTTTGATATCATGCATTTACCAAACTGAGGAATGAATTCTGGTTCCCAAATTGCCATTCTGTAACTCCATATTGTTAATTCCTCTCTCCTTTCGAGTATGGCTAACACCTCCCTTAAAGAAGACTTCTGAAGAACGAATAAAATAGTACATGAGATAGGGGCACCTGGGTGGCTCAGCTGGTTGAGCGACTGACTTCAGCTCAGGTCATGATCTCACGGTTTGTGAGTTTGAGCCCCTCGTCGGACTCTGTGCTGACAGCTCAGAGACTGGAGCCTGCTTCGGATTCTGTGTCTCCCTCTCTCTCTCTGCCCCTCCCCTACTCATGCTCTGTCTCTCCCTGTCTCAGAAATAAATAAACATTAAAAAAAATAGTACACGAGAAAGTACTTTTCACCTATAACATGATATACAAAAATATCATTTAAAATATTGCCCATTATATAACAGAATCCACAGAGGAAGAACTGTATCTAATTTGTTCACTGCTTCACACACAACAAATAAAATGATAAATAGAAAGTATATCAATAATTATATATCCATGACATGTTAAAAATTCCTAATAAAAAATATAAAATCTCAGGCGCCTGGGTGGCTCAGTCAGTTGGGCATCTGACTTCTGCTCAGGTCATGATTTCACAGCTCATGAGTTTGAGCATCAGGCTCTGTGCTGACAGCTTGGAGCCTGGAGCCTGCTTTGGATTCTGTCTCCCTCTCTCTCTGCTCCTCCCTCGCTCATACTCTGTCTCTCTCTCCTTCAAAAATAAATAAACATTAAACATTTTTTTAAATGTAAAATCCCAGTTTACAAAACAAGAAAATCTAATTCATGTTATTTCCAAGATATAATCTAGAAACCATAAGCAACAAAAACTTTGAAAATAAAAAATGCTATATTTTATTTTATACTTCATACTTACATATTTATATTGTTATTTATACGGATAATATTAATAAAAAATAATAATCATATCAATGTAAATATCAGACATAATAGAATTCAAGGAAAACGTATTAAACATTATGTACTTAACAACATGGCATACCAATATATACCAAAAGTTGGTAAAAATAAAAGAAGAAACTGATAATTTCACAAAATCTTCAGGGGCTTAGCTTACTTAGTTCAAGGATCAACAAGAATTTACCAGAAAAAAAAAAAGGAAGGTTATAAGGAATATGAATAACACAATTAAATAGCGTGTTTACTTTTGTGCCCAGTAAACTCATGCTACACGTTTTTTAAATAAGAATGGCACACTCAAAAACTTAATGTATTAGACACAGATGAAGACTTAACAGTTAGAAAGCAGAAGTCATATTCTCTTCCCACAACTAAATAAAATTAACATCAAAATGTACTGTATTTCATCAACCCTACGACCTACAATTCTTTTTTATCTCTGACATTGGAACAATAGCATGAATCTCCTATTTTCCAGGCAGTATTTGGACTACAGTTGTCATTGCCTGTGTTAGAGCAAACTTTTTAGTTTGCTTTATTTGAGGAATTATTTGTAACTCTGATGGCATGGGTCATCAACAAGAAATGTAAGGACCATCTGAGGGTAAAATATGGAAGCATGAGATGTAACTGTTATCCTCGGATGGTCCTTACATTTCTTGTAAACCATTTATTAAAAAATTTCAGGTAAGATTTTATGAAAAGTGCCAAAATTAATATCTGTAGGGCTCTTTTAGTGGGCATGAAACACTCTGATAAGAAAACACTAAATCACAGTTTAATTGAGCATTTTTATCTTTCTTACTAGTACATCAAGGAATGTTTCTTCTAGTCAATGGGGTCTTAAGTTCCATGACAGCAGGGATAAAATAAAAATGGAGAAAATCAGTTAAAGGGAGAGAATAAGAAAAGGAGGAACAAAGAAAATCTATTTTTCTAGGAACTAAAAAAAAATTTAAAAACCCCAAAATGTTTAAATTATTTAAAAATGAAAGATAGATACAACATAAATTTCAAAGCAATGGAAAATGGCCAGAGTATTACTGAACAGGGTCAGGGACATTTAAACCTTTGCCCAAAGCAATCTACATATCAATGCAATCCCTATCAAAATAACACCGTTATTCTTCACAGAGCTAAAAGGAACAATCCTAAAATTTATATGGAACCAGAAAAGACCCTGAACAGCCAAAGGAATGCAATCTACATATTCAATGCAATCCTTATCAAAATAACACCAGTATTCTTCACAGAGCTAAAAGGAACAATCCTAAAATTTATATGGAACCAAAAAAGACCCCGAACAGCCAAAGCAATCTTGGAAAAGAAAACCAAAGCTGGAGGCATCACAATCCTAGACTTCAAGCTGTATTACAAAGCTGTAATCATCCAGACAGTATGTACTGGCACAAAAACAGACACTCAGATCAATGGAACAGAATAGAGAATCCAGAAATGGACCCACAAACGAAACGTATGGTCAACTCATCTTTGACAAAGCAGAAAAGAATATCCAATGGAATAAAGGCAATCTCTTCAGCAACCGGTGCTGGGAAAACTGGACGACGACATGCAGAAGAATGAACCTGGACCACTTTCTTACACCATATACAAAAATACTCAAAATGGATGAAAGACCTAAACCCAAGACAGGAAAAATCAAAATCCTTGAGGAGAAAGAAGGCAACAATCTCTTTGACCTTGGCCGCAGCAACTTCTTATTCAACATGTCTCCAGAGGCAAGGGAAACAAAAGCAAAAATGAACTATTGGGACCTCATCAAACTAAAAAGCTTCTACACAGCAAAGGAAACAATCAGCAAAACTAAAAGGCAACTGACAGAATGGAAGAAGATATTTGTAAATGACATATCAGATAAAGGGTTAGTATCAAAAATCTATAAAGAACTTATCAAACTCAACACCCCCCAAAAAAAATAATCTAGTGAAGAAATGGACAAAATACATGAATAGACACTTCTCCAAAGAAGACATACAGATGGCCAACAGACACATGAAAAAACGCTCAACATCACTCATCATCTGGGAAATACAACATAAGTAAATCTACTAATGTGAACTTCTAAAATTAACAAAGAAGTGGAATAGTGTAGGGTACAAAATTTTCACAGTATTATATATCTGACATTTAGATTTAATGCTAATTTTGTATAAATAAGATTTATTACATGCTGATTTTGCATAATAAATAAGACAAGGTCTCTGCTCTCAATAAAGCTTATATTCTGTGGATTGTACATACTTGTGAATAATTTTAATTTTTTTCCAAAAGACATATTCAAGCTTGTTGCTTAAAATTTTTAAAATTCCACATGAGTGAAATCATACAGTATTTGTTTTTCTCTGACTTATTTTGGTTAGCATAATACTCTCTAGCTCCTTCCATGTAGTTGCAAATGGCCAACTATATCTCACAATAGATATATGTATCTTACAACTTCTTTATCCATTCATCAGTAGATGGAATTTAAGAAACAAAACATGAACATAGTGGGAAACAACAGAGAGAGGCAAATCATAAAACAGACTCTTACCTATGGAGAACGACCTGAGGGTTGCTGAAAGGGAGGTGGGTGGGAAGATGGGTAAAAGAGGTGATGGGGATCAAGGATGAGCACTGGGTGTAATAAGTACATGATGAATCACTAAAATCTATACCTGAAACTAATATTATACTGTATGTTAACCAATGGGAATTTAAATAAAAACTCGGAATAAAAATAAATAAATAAAGCTAAAAAACAAACAAACCAACCTATGAGGAAGGAAACATATCAGGAGTGGGGGGAAAATATTCCTGATCCTCAACATACACAGATATCCTTCTAAGTATATAACCAATGACATTAGCATTATGAATTGCAGGAAGGAGGCTTCTCCAAAATGAAATGTTGGGAAACTTTTTACATTTATTCATTTAAATTCAACTTAGTTAACATGCAGTGTAGTATTGGTTTCATAAAGAATTTTCCAAACCTTCTAAATTTCAAAAACTCATATTTCCTTAGATGTATGGTATCAAAATGTGTGTGTGTGTGCATATATATCACATGCATATACACATGGCTGTCTAGCTGTATAACCTTGGGCAGGTTAGATAACCTCTATATATCAGAATCTTCTTGTGTATAATGAGAATTATCCTAATACACCTACCTCAAATGGATAATATGAAAATTAATGATTAAAAATCATAATGGTTTCAGAATACTACCCAGCACATAGTAGATGATACAGATGGTGATGATGATGATGATGATGATGATGATGATGATGATTTTATGTGGTGTGTTTACAATAGTGGGGGTTTGGGGAGGATTACAATTAAAAATGGAATGATAAATACGGTCAGAAAACTGGAACTCCTAGGGGTAGCACTGCATCCTTATTATGTTCTTCCTGTCTATTTAACCAGACATTCCTATTCACACTCCACCACTCTCTATACACAGCCAGTGAGACTACATCTAGCCAATATGCAATGAACCTCAGACTGCTCTGGGTGATCAGGGCAAGACTCTGCAGAATCTCGGATGGAAAAAGAAAGAAGAGATAGTACAAGGTACCACTTTGTACCTTAGCAAACTTCTGTTCTACCTGCATTAAAAATGGTTTATCCACGGGATACAGGTGTGCTGTTTCGAAGGGACACATGCACCCCATGTTTATAGCAGCACTATCAACAATAGCCAAAGTATGGAAAGAGCCCAAATGTCCATCAGTGGATGAATGGATAAAGAAAATGTGGTATATACATACAGTGGAGTATTACAGTCAAAAAGAATGAAATCTTGCCATTTGCAACTACATGGATGGAACTGGAGGGTGTTATGCTAAGTGAAATTAGTCAGAGAAAGACACATATCATATGACTTCACTCATATGAGGACTTTAAGAGACAAAACAGATGAACGTAAGGGAACGGAAATAAAAATAATATAAAAACAGGGAGGGGGACAAAACAGAAGAGACTCATAAATATGGAGAACAAACTGAGGGTTGCTGGAGGGGTTATAGGAGAGGGGTGGGCTAAATGGGTAAGGGGCATTAAGGAATCTACTCCTGAAATCATTGTTTCACTATATGCTAATTTGGATGTAAATTTTAAAAAAGAAAAAAGAAAATTAAAAAAAAAGAAAAAAGAAAAAATGGTTTCTTCTCTCTCTCCCTCTCTCTCTCTCTACCCCTCCCTCCCTCCCTCTCTCTGTTTTAATACATAGTATCATGCTTGGATCTTCATTAGATGTGCCTAACTTACAAATTTCATCACATCTCTTCTTTCTCATTTCTCTCTTTAGTTCCACCCACTGGATTATAGGACTCTTATCTTTGCACTGGTCCAGAAATACAATACTAAAGTTAACAATAATGCTAGAAGGTACTTCTTTGTCATTCCATTTTTTAAAGTCATCCTAGGTTTAAAGAGAAGGCTCCTATGGCATATGACCAACAGATCAGTATCCCCTGATGAGACACGGATAATCTCAGATTCATCTGGCTTGATCTCTGGCTATTTCTTATTCTGATACTAAAAGGAGCAGGTCACTTAGACTAGATTCCTGGTGAATGAAGATCACACAAATTCCTCTTCACCCTCCCATCTCTATCTTGGCTCTTGGCTGACACTCCTCTTTCCCTCACTATATTATGCCTCACCTCATGTTGCAACACCTCCCTCTATTCAATCCATCACTGCTGCTGTTCTTCAGAGTAATCCCTTTAGAAGCACTTGTGTTTGATAGGTGTATACCTGAATACCTAAGAACACTTCATCAATCTGCCATGTAGTGGATGGTTTTAAATGAAGCTACCAAGTATGACTAGACTTACAGACCAAGCAGGAGACAGAGTGAGAGCAGAAAAGGCTCCAAAGGCTCAGTCCTCACACTAGCATATATTTCTTTCAAAATGAGTTTCTTCCTTCCTCACTGTCAATTACCCCATCAGGTACCATTTACTTGGTTATTAACATAGGCGTCTCTGGGAAAACATACCTGAAATCCTAACACCCTGAACAATAAATGCTCTCTGTAAAGGAGTTTGCCATTTTTGTAATTTGGGTTTTCCCATACTGATTTGATTACTTGGTGGCTGGATCACTTTAGAAGGCAGGAGAAAAATCTCCCTTTATAAAAAGGCAGGATATAGGAAGACCACAACAAATTGGAAAGACTTTTTATTCATAAGCACTTTGACACAGTAGAGCCTCTATTAATTTCAATCATATGTAGACCTGGGAACTGCATCACTAGCAGCCATGAGATTTAAAGGGAAAGACATGAAAGAAAACTACAAAGATAAATTATGGATATAATGACCATTTCAAAACAGGCCCAAGTGGAGAAGAGACCTTTAAAAGAGGACAGGGAAGAGAGGCCAGCCAGAAGAAAAGACAAGAAACAAGCTAGAGTATGAAACTCAGCTCTTCATATTTTCCACTCTCCAGCCCTTACTCTGTTTGAAACTGACTTTGGCTCAGGAGAAAGCAGCACTATCCCTCCACTGAGATCTACTGGGAAAAAGGTTCTCTGGAAACCACAAACTCAGACACTTCTTGCACATGAAATGTTACCTATTCCAGGGCAGAAACAAGTACAAGTCAACTGTGAAGTAGGCTTCACCATTCGGTATGTGCTTACGTTTCTTTTTAAACAACATATTAGCCATGGAGTGGGGTCTTCCAATTGCTAGATTCTCAAATGATCAAGACATCAAGTCCTTCAGAGAAATTATGTTTTTGCATTAGCACTGGCTTTCATACTGAGCTTTCCTCCTCAAAAAGGAATCCAAATAAAGCCCCTTCCCAAACACATGCATTTGTTTTCATTTTCCTATAATGTTAAGTATAGTGTCCACTATATTTGGCAGCTAATTTTGATGTTCTTCAGAAGCACTGCCAAAATATGACGTTGAAAATAGCACAACCCTATTTTTAGAACCTAGGCTAAAAATAAGGAAGTTTTTCCACGGGGATAACCAACAGAAATCCTCATTTTTAAGTTATGTTAAGTTTAGCCTCCACAGCCTTTGCTTCTGTTTCCTTTACTTTTCCATTTCACAGTGAGAGGAGAGTCAGTATATTTAAGCCTGGTATAATTTTTACAACATTAAAAAAAAAAACCTACTTCACAAGAGTAAGAATATGAAAAGATTCCATAAGATAATGAGACAACTTCTGAATTTCTTTATTCTTCAGGGATAGGCTTACTTTATGTTTAAATGCCAAGGTTCAGCTATAGTTGCATTTTGAAATTAATGAAAATTTGATTTTACAAAACAAAAAAAAAGTGAGAAGATGATAAAGAAAAAAGATGGGATTTGTTAACAACTAGTTGATAAACATGTGCAAGTTGGAAGCATAAAAATATAGATAGAGCTCTCCTCTCCCTGACTGTTGATTATTTACGAAGCTCTCTCGTCCTCATCAGTCTGATTCTAGACACTCCAATTTCTTCCATGTAAGTGACTCATTATAAAGAACCTTTAAATAATACTGACTGGTAAGAGGTCACATTAAAAAAAACCGCAAATTTCAAAGAACAAGAGCAATTATTTCCACTCTTTGGTGATAGTGCATGTGGTCCCCAAATTAATGGCTACAACAGTAACTGCCAGTGTGACCAAGACAATGACTATGGCAGATGTTTACTTGTGATGCTTACTCTATTACTGGCTAATGTCACCTTCATTACCATTGTCCCGTATCTTAAACACACCACAGGCATTCTAACTAAAACCACACTTGAAGGGTAGCTGTGAACTTTGGTAGAACTCACTGTCATTTTAGTTTTTAATCTATTTCACCTGCAGCTCATTAACGTCACGTAATTCACTGGGGAATAGTTGCTGCTGGAGGCAACTGAAGAAAACAGAGAAGTTGAACCCTCCTTTCTTCTACAGCAATCAATGCCATTCTCCTCTAGCTATAATCTGTTTTAATCAGCCTACATTGCTGTAAGAATTAATACATCAAATTACTGAGCAGGTAGTTTCAAACTGCTCTGATATGAAGTCCACAGGTTTAAATTGACTTTGAAATTGCATTTTCTTCCCATTAAGCTTTATAGTACTCATCTATTTCATTCCCAAATCATAATTAATGAAATTTTAATGCTGCTAGTTCCAACATGTGAGTATCATTCATTAGTGGGAAAAAAATAAAAACATTAACCAACTTTACCTTTAAAACAAAATCACAGCCATTTAAGATGCTTTATAGAGGAAGTCAGTATATACCCAAGGGGCCCATTTTTAAAACAGTGGTTAAAATATAAAACTGTCAGTATTCTCTCAAATGCTATTTAGCCTTTATGCTAATACACTGAAATCCCTTATCTTTAACTACAAAAAACAAGACATTCATGAACAAGTACAAAAGTGCTATCTCTTCCTTCTGAAGTAGAAATTCTAATTACTACTAGTTTATTGTGCCTCGAGTTGCATCATGGGACACGGTATGACAAAAGAGGCAATATGGTCTTTCAATCTATTCCATCATCACCTAAAGATAAGTTCTCAAGTAGAATACTCTCAAATATTCAATTGTTCCTGCACAGAATTATTTTACATATTACAAAGCCTGTTTCTGGGTTATTTTTACTTGGTTTTGAGCCACTTAGGAAATGTTTTAAATTCTATCCAGTAAACCACACGTATTCCCTGGGGAGGGCAGAGATGGCTCACACACACAGTAGTTCAAACTACATAAAAATCCTCCCATAGCTATCACGGTGCTGTGGTTCATTCCTAATTAAGTTCCCTATTTAAAAAATCATATAATGCCTTCTCCTTCTCCTTTCCGGTCATAATAAACCTATATTGGACTTTGCTATCCCATAATTCTGCCTAACTGGTTTCAGTTGCCATTTCTGATTCCAAATTGCATGGGCAGCCCGAGGCTGGTGACTGGAATAGGAAGCATTTCCAACCACATTCCCATCATGTAAAACCAGCAACCTGAAAGATCTTTTCCATTAAAACAAAAAACTTACTATTTGACTTCTGGCAATGACACTATGGATGGACAGATTATATAGCTCTATCCAGGCAGTAAGACTGTTGTGAGCCATTCTTCTCTGATAAAAAGAATGCAGACATTCATGCTCTAAGAAACAATTCAAGTGTCTGAAGTAGTTTCAATATTGTAATGGCCTATTCATACACGGAATAAATATCTATATCCATATCTCTAAATCTATAATTTATTTAGTTTATAAAACTTCTAGAATGTATACATTATTTTCCTCTTAAAATTAAATAAATTCAAAGTATAAATTTGGAAAGTTTCAAGAAACTTGGGGCAGAGGGGGTGAGATCTTCCAGAAGTAGAGCATTGTGGTTCTACAGAAGGATGTGTTATTCCTGCATCAGAAGAATGTGTAAAATGTTTTCTCTTCCAACAGTAAAGGAAAGAGCTACCAGTATGGTTTATATGTCCTCTGGGAAACCATTCACAAGACTAAACCATATAATAAATTTTAATGGAGTCAAATAGACACTTTAAAAAGATGTTCATATTATTTTGAAGCCAGTTTGATTTTCAAAAGGAAAAATAAAAAGCCAATGGGTATAAAGAATGGAATGCTCTCATCATCCAACATCCTCCAAACTTTGGGGAAAGAAAAAGAGGTTAACAAAGTGGGCCACATAAAATGTTTTGGAGTCAAAGCATGAGATCAAAGAGAAAAGAAGTGAAATAGTTTTCAGGAGTATCAGCTCTGAAAACACCTTCTGGAGCTGCCCTGCTAGAAATAGGGAGATGCTGAAATTATAGGATAAAAGCAACATGAGGGAGAAAAGTTAGAAACAGAGAACTAAAATGGAAAAGAGGACAGAAAAAGGGCAATAAAGAGGGAATGGAGGTAAAAGCATCAAAGGTGCAGGTCTGAGACCTTTGCTAGCTACAAAGCAGGAAAAGGGATTTTTGTCTTAGTTTTTTGTTTTTTAATAATATTGGTTCTAAGAGGTAAGAGTACTGATCATACCAGATGTATGGTTCAAAAAACTTTAGAAATTATACTGTAATAAGCTTCAGGTACATGTTTTTCTAATTTTAAAAATAGTAATTCTGGAGCACATAATTCAATGAAAATATTAAACAATTATAATTTGCTAAATTGTCACCTGTCTTTTTGGCATAACAAATGAAAATAAAATATACATTTTCCAAATCTTAGAATGAGTGAAGTATTATAAAATGTATAATAACGAATAAAAGCTATTCACTATTTAGGAGCTCAGTGATGACTTTGAGGGAAATAAGAATGACAGTCAAATAAATGTGAATAATACTCTTCTTTTTCTTACCTAAAATGAAACATTTATAACCTTGTTCATATCACTTGATCCAGTAGTAAAAATATTAGGAGGTTTTCTCCCCTATGGAAACGCAGAGGGATATATTAGAAGTAATGCTATTAAGATTTTATAATGCAAAATACTTTGGAGTTCTTAAAATTGGTTCTTAAATATCTACTTATTTATGAAGCAAGGGTTGTGGGCTACAGAGTCTCAAATAGAGATACATAAAAAACTCTTGAATTAGACAAATGGTTTTACAAATAAATGTATATTACAAAGCTAGAGCTCATTTGAATCTTCTTGGTTGGTGGAAATACACAGAGTATAAAAGGACAAAGCTTTCAGAGAAAGTCCTGGTAAACAATGAAGTATCTGAAATGTCTACTGGTTATATATGATAGGAAAGGTAATTTATATTGCTATTCTTGTAGCACACCTGAAGCATGCGCACATTTGCGTGCTTATATAATTATTAAGCACAACTGTAATTATTTCAATATAGTACATAAAGGAGCAAAGTAATTTAGATTTCTCAAGCTCAGTGAGTACAAGAATCACACCAACATTATTTTTTAAATGCAAGTTTTTACCTGAAGAGTATGATGCTCTGAAATGCAAGAAACTGAGGAGTAGTAAAATATATTGTTAAAAATCCTGAAAATTGTAAAAGCTTGGTTTCAGGTGGCTCTTTTATTTTTTTTTTAATTATTTTTAATGTATTTATTTAAATTCAAGTTGGTTAACACACAGTGTAGCATTGGTTTCAGGAATAGAACCCAATGATTCATCATTTACATGTAACACCCAGTGCTCATTCTTAAAAGTGCCCTCCTTGGGGGCCTGGGTGGCTCCGTCGGTTAAGCGCCCACTTTCGGCTCAGGTCATGATCTCGCAGTCTGTGAGTTCGAACCCCGTGTCTGGCTCTATGCTGACAGCCCAGAGCCTGGAGCCTGCTTCGGATTCTATGTCTCCCTTTGCCTGCTCACACTCCATCTCTCCCTCTCAAAAATAAATAAACATTGAATTTTTTTTTTAAAGTGCCCTCCTTAATGACCACCACCCATTTAGCCCATTCACCCACTCACCTTCCCTCCAAAACCCTCAGTTTGTTCTCTGTACTTAAGAGTCTCTAACAGTTTGCCTCCCTCTATTTAACTTATTTTTTCCTTGCCTTCTTCTCTGTTCATCTGCTTTGTTTTCTTAAATCCCACATATGAATGAAATCATGATATTTATCTTTGACTGACTTTCATTATTTTTGATATTGCTCTTTTAATAGCAAAGAATAAGACCTCAGATCACCGAAGGAATGGGGGGAAATCCCAAATTCATGAATCCTCGTATTCTGAGCACTGCCGAAAGTTAAAATGGAACACAAATTCTAAAGTATTTCTTTTTTTCAGGATCTATAGCCAAAAGTCAAACTGCTGATTTATCTGTCATAAAAAGCTCTGTCAAAGATCTGATCATCATTTTATTTTTTTCATCTTTTTTGTTACTGGCTTTGCTCAATTCATGGACAAAGAAAATGTGCTTAATTCTTTGCTATGCATAGCATGAAATTAAAGATACCCTAAAAAAGAACTTTTACTTTTTTTCTTAGTCATTATACACTTGCAGACTTGCCAAGATAATAACTTCCCCAGGAGCCTGACATATTTGGCAGATATAGTTGATGTTTTGAATATGAATCCTGAAACTTCAAGAAGCAAAGACCAACATTACTGCTCCTCATGATATGTTTTAAGCTTTTATGCCAAAATCTAGTTATGTATTCAGTGAATCAGAGCTAAAAATATCTTTTCAATCTCTTGACTTAGTGCAATTTGCCATAAAAGGGTTACTGGAAAGAAATTTCAAGAGAAAGAATAAACTCTCACCAAGTCTGTCTAGGTGGTGGTTTCCTGATGTTGTGGTTGAAAACACCATTTGAAAGACAGTCTTAGCAAAATGTCAGGGAAGATAATGGTGCTCAAATTTAAAACAATTATGAAAAAATCGGAAAATCATACTGGAAAAATTTTGGACAAAATATCTAAATGTTTACTTCCAAATAAATTAGCAGGAATTATCATACTCAACACAGGAAGGTGGTTATAATGATTTCTATCAAGAAAAACAGAGCAGAGGGGCGCCTGGGTGGCTCAGTCAGTTGAGTGTCCAACTTTGGCTCAGGTCATGATCTCCTGGGTTGTGGGTTCGAGCCCTGCATCCGGCTCTGTGCTGACAGCTCTGAACCTGAAGCCTTCTTCAGATTCTGTGTCTCCCTCTCTTTCTCTCTCTCTCTCTCTCTCTGCCTATCCCCAACTTGCACTCTGTCCCTCTCTCAAAAATAAATGAACATTAAAAAAAGAAGAAAAACAGAGCAGGAACAATACATGACATGGAAGGTGACCACATTTGTCCTTGATCCTTGACACTATTTATGATATAAAAGCTCATGGTAAGCAAGGTGATTTAGTGCCCTCACTGATAAAACATGTGGCTTTTAAAAGTTAAAAGGCCAGAGCCAAGTATTCAATAATTTGAATTTGTTTTATTAAGAATTATAAATTTATCCAAGATTTAAAATTATATCAAAGAAAAGCATGGGATTTTTATATTAAGACAAAGGGCACATGAATTTTAAAACGTGGATAAACACTGATACATAGCTACATTTATTGATTTGGGAAAATGGTAGAACTTCCGCAAGTTTTTTTAAAAGGTTAACAACAGCATATGCAGTATTTCGGTATAGTATACTTACAAATAAACATACACACATACACACACACACACACAACATGATTCGGAGTATGAGTCATAAAAAAAAGTCTTGATAGTACTGGCTTTCTCTGGGGTGGCTGGATACTAAGTAACTTGGGGTGTATCAGTCAGGATAGGACAGATTACATATGCTGCGATAATCACTTTTTCTCACAATTTACTGGCCAAAGAAATCCATATTACCAGACATAATTTCAAAATGCAAAGGAAGTATGTCCTACAGGTATTGGGATCCAACTATTAAAGAAGAATAATATAGTATTCAACATGAGGCAAAAAATACTCAAACTTTTCCTCTGATAATATGGTAAGACTATTAAATACTTTAATTCCAGTGTAGTTAACACACAATGTTATGTTAGTTTCAGGTGTACAATATAGTGATCCAACACTTTCATACAACACCTGGTGCTTACCATTGCACTGAGTTTTAAAAGAACCTGTGTCAAGGATTTACTAACTTCAAAGGCATGATACAGTTTTATGAACTTAATTATTTCTCATCTAAAGTTACTTTTTCTAGAAATTTCTGCTATAATGTGTATTTTTTCCCCCTCTGAACATCTTTTGATTTTCTGATATAATGTCTGGTACACTTGGATACTTACGTCAGAACCCCATATTCAAACTGTAACTTCCCTAAAAGAGAACAAATCCCTGTTAAATTGAAGGGTTAATTTTTTTCTAAGTAATCTTTATGACTCTGTGTCATAGGCTGGGTTCTCCAGATAGAGTTTGGGGGTAATATGCTTATTATATAAAAGAAATATGTTTATTAGGTGGAAGGAAGGATCAGGAAGTAGGATTAGACAAAGGAAGTCAAAGTGTGATGCAGGCCAATAAAGCCTTGGCCAAGGTAGCATCAGAGCCATACTGCATTGAGCAGAAATGACCAGGTCTTTATACTCCCAACTCACACAGTCACCAGATGCAGGATGCTTGGAGGAAGACGTGGCCTCATTTGAGATGGGTCTCTGCAGATCCAGGAGCGGCTGACAGGGCACTGTCATTAGGCATTAGGCACTGTCAGCAGGCATTCCAGTGGCCATATTTCCTATCACTAGGAAGCAAGTCTTCCTTTAAAGGAGGATATAGACCCCATGTCTCTGAGTCTGTCATAGTCTGTAAGTGTGTTTTAATGAAAAACTTTAAAAAAACCTCTACATTTCTCTGTCTCTCTCTGTCTCTCTGTCTCTGTCTCTCTCTCTCTCTCTCACACACACACACACACACGTGTCTGATGCATCTACTCTACAGAAATAACCATATCAATTTGGCAAAGATTTATAGAAATCCCACTGTAATTTTACTACGAGAACCAGCCCCTGCCTTCAGGGAGACTAGCTGCCCATTCATCTTACACGGATGTCATGATGACAAACAAGAATGATCATGTTGCCCTTTTTTACCCTTTACAAGATACAATCCAGTTCATGGTATTTTTACTTGGACTAAATCTTATTACAAATGAAACGAAACAAAACAAAAAAAAAAACCCCAAAACCTTAGTCCTTTCTTTTCTTCTAATAAATATTGTTACTAATCATCTCTCCCCATGCCTCTTCTCCCTAGCATTGTTGACTTTCTATCCTATTGTTAGACTTAGATATCTTTCCTTAGTATACTTCCTAAAGTTCCAGCTAAGAACTACTCAAAATTTTATCTTTCCATTGATGCTTTTAACTCCATTATCCAAGTCAAAAGGGTAGAGTAATACAAGAAAGAAAAGAGAGAACCAACTTGATCTTCCAAATGTCCTTCATGATGGCTGAAATGAAAACTAATGACTGAGATCCAAAGAGCCTTAAAACAAAGATTGCATAATCAAGAGAAAAGGGAAAACTCAGAAGATGGAAAATTCTTACTTAGCAAATAGCTTCCATGACAAATTAGTTTCTCAGTTTCTGAATAAGTATCTGTTGGGGATTTATAACTGGACTTGTATCTGCCAGTGAGAAAAAAGTCACTCCCTTGAAGTTGGATCACTTCAACTTAGACCATTAAAAAAGTTCATTTTCTCAAAAGAAGGGTTTCTAATTATAAACAGCAATCAAAAACATAATGAGTGTGGCTAAACAAGTAAGCTATATGTTAATAACTAAATTTAAAAATCAGAACCTTTCACAATTGTTTATTTTCTTATACATACATTGTGAAAACGTGCTTATTGGCTTTAAAATATTATCAAATTGGGGCACCTGGGTGGCTTAGTCGGTTAAGTGTCCAGCTTTGGCTCAAGTCATGATCACACGGTTTGTGAGTTCAAGCCCTGCATCAGGCTCTGTGCTGTCAGTTCAGAGCCTGCAGCTTGCTTCAGATTCTGTGTCTCCCTCTCTCTTTGCCCCTCCCCCCACTCTCGCTCTGTCTCTCAAAAAATGAATAAATGTTAAAAAAATAAATAAAATATTATCAAACGTATGAATTTATACTTATACAGTATATCAATATCCACGATCATCATAACAAATTATAACAAAAAACGAACAAACAAAATAATGACTAACTGACCAATTAACAAGCAAAAATACTTTCGGTCAAGACAGGACATCCTAATAAAGGAACACTTAAACTTTACACACTGCTCATGTGCCTAAAATTTTACTGATAGGACAATAATCTAATAACAGTTAATTAAAATATCTTCACTTCCACCACTAGCCTTGTCACATTTGATAAACTCTGACAATTGATAAATAGCAAAGATTTATATGCTTTGCAAACATCAATGTGAAAAAAATTTAATTACACAGTGATTTACACAACGACAAGCCTGAACACATTTGTTCATATTTAAACTTAGTAAGAACTTATGAGATTCCCAGGTAAAGATGGAAAACTGAACATACACACCTCCTTTATACCCTCTTGAATCCCACACCAAATTTCAAAAGCTCCAAAACAGATGGTAGCATATTTAGCATAGAAAACACAAACAAACAAACAAACAAACAAACAGATTATTTATTAAACTGGCAGAGGCAAAACCCTAGAAGCAGCCCTATCTGTACAACAGAATAACCGAAAGGCTCAGGGGTTAGTGGCACCAGGATGTGGGAATGAATGGAAGGTCTAAACATGGAGGTCTACAATGTGAAAGACCGGTTGGCTGAAAGTCTTTCCAGTAGTTTTTTAATCTTTAGATCCCCTTCCCACTTGGCTTATGTATAAAACTGCCTCTCTCAATCCTAGAGAGGGTAAAACAAAGTGTCTAAACTGGAAAACACAATGGGTTAAGGACAGGGATACCGTCCTGAAACAGGAAAATCACATAAGGTCCTATACCCCACTCTGCTTCCAGAACATTGGCAGCTAGGCCTCTCTCCTCCAGGCAGGAGTTCAGAAGAATCTTCAGTGGGAATCTTTCAGCACTGCAGGAAAGATTCATACTAATATCAAGGATTTCACAACAACAGGGCTTAGTCAGTTCCTACGGTGAAATGAATGGGGAACCAGCCACCCACACACATGAAGCTCCCATCCTTAAGACTGTTACTGTACCACCTTTATTTTTTTAAATTTTTTATTTAATTTATTTTATTTTAGAGAGAGCAAGCACAGGGAGAGAGAGAGTATTTTAAGCAAGTTCCATGCTCAGCATGGAGCCCAACACAGCGCTCAGTCCCACGACCATGGAATCATGACCTGAGCCAAAATCAAGTGTCAGATGCACAACCTACTGAACCACCCAGGCACCCCACTGTACCACCTTTAATTATGACCAGACAGCCAAGGGTCACCAGCTATCAAACCAAAGCTTCTCATATTGAAGACAGAGACCAGAACAAAGTGAAAGAAAAATAGTAATAGCTTGGTTGAAACAGAGAAAATACTGTTAGGAAAGCTTCAAAAAGGCTATTATTGGGGCGCCTGGGTGGCTCAGTCGGTTACGTGTCCGACTTCGGCTCAGGTCATGATCTCGCGGTCCGTGAGTTCGAGCCCTGCGTCGGGCTCTGTGCTGACAGCTCAGAGCCTAGAGCCTGTTTCAGATTCTGTGTCTCCCTCTCTCTCTGACCCTCCCCCGTTCGTGCTGTGTCTCTCTCTGTCTCAAAAATAAATAAACGTTAAAAAAATTTTTTTAAAAAGGCTATTATTAATATTTTCAGGAGGTAAGAAAAGATACTGCCACCTTGAAACAAGATAAGGATATTACAAAATGGAATATTCTGAGAACAGAAAGCTATCTTAGAAATAATATTAAAATTTAAAACCCTCAACAGCACAGATGAAATACTAAGGTGAGAAAATGTTCCTTAAAGCTTGGCTGAAAGAAAAATAATTAGAAAATAGGAAAGAAAAGACAAGAAAATTAGAAGAGCAACACAGGAGGTTCAACAGTTAAATAATGAGAGACCCAAAGAAGAAAGAGAAAATGAAGGGGAAATCATAACAAAATAATTTCCGATAATTTCTTGAAACAGAAAGACATATGTGCACTAAAAAATGCTCACTGTCATTATTTGGGAGGGAAATTCAAAGAAAATGACAATAAGAAACCACCAAATATCCACTTGTAATAAGAAAGACAATACCAAGTATTGTTGAGGTTGTGGGAAAACTGGAACCCCCAAACCCTGCTGTTCAGATTGTAAGATAGGGTATCCACTTTGAAAAATAGCTGGACAGTTTTTTAAAAACATACAGAGTCATCAGATGATTAATCTGGTACATTCATATCATGGAATATTACATAAAAAAGAACGAAGTACTGATACATGCTAAAACAGATGAGCATCAAAACATTATGCTAAGTGAAAGAAGCCTATCACAGAAAGTCACATATGAAGGATTCCATTTATATGAAATGTCCAGGAAAACCCAAAGAGACATGAAGTAGATTAGTGTTTTCCAGGGGTTGGAAAGGTAGACATTTCAAAGGGACTGCTAATGGGTAGGGGGCTTCTGGGTAGGTTGATAAAATTTTCTAAAATTAGATCGTAATGATGGTCCCAAAATCTGTGAATATACTGAAAACAAACGAATTATACACACTGTAAAAGAGTGAATTCTGTTATGTGAATTATTTCTCAATAAAACTGTAAAAAACAAAAGAAGAAGAAGAAGAAGAAGAAGAAGAAGAAGAAGAAGAAGAAGAAGAAGAAGAAGAAATAATAGGAGAAAGAGAGGAATGTAAAGACATGAGTTTCCAGATTGAAAAGGTGCAAATGAAAAGTTGTATGCTGGTCTATTTTTTTGCTTCATTATGAAACTTTAGAACACTGCAAATAAAGAAAACTGTTTTAACAGAAAGAGTGAAAACTAGGCAATAATAAAGCAACTGTATTGAATTCTAATGAAATTATTTCCAACTAAGAATTCTGTATCTAGTCAAAATGTCAATCAAACATGAGTGCAGAATAAAGACATTTTCAGAAATGCAACATCTGAAAAAAACAAAACAAAACAAACAAAACAAAAAACACAAATCTTCCACACACTCTTGTCCAGGAAGCTATTAGAAACTGTGTTCTCACAAAATAAAACAACATGAGATGGAGGGCGAAACATCTCCACCCCAGAAGAGAGTGGTAGGGCATCCCAAAAAACCAGAGAAGAGAGATGCACCAGGCAAGATTTGAAAAGGTCTTAAATTGATGGTAGAAATGAAAAATGGGAAATTATTATTAATTTCAGGGAAGCCTACATGCCTCAGCTACAAACAAGATTTATACTGGGGCGCCTGGGTGGCTCAATCGGTTGGGCGTCCGACTCTTGATTTTGGCTCAGGTCATGATCCCAGGGTCATGGGATTGAGCCCTGCATCAGGCTCCATGCTGAGCATGAAGCCTGCTTGGGGATTCTCTCTCTCTCTCTCTCTCCCTCTGCCCCCTCCCCTCTTCATGCTCTCTCACTCTTTCTCTAAAATAATAAAAAAAAAATTATATTGGCATAATAATGTAAATGCCAAACTTCTGATCTTATCAAAATTATAATGGCCCTACACCGGAAGCAAAAGATGATGGGAGAATGGCAGGACAGATGGGTTCACTTGTTGAAAATGGAATAATGAAAAAAACCCCCACCAAGTTCAGGTTTTCCACTGTAGGAGTCAATGGATGATGCCAAAAGGTGAATAACAAGAGGTGGTAATAAAAGAAAGTCTTACTAGATTTTCAGAGGAAAATCCACAAGGATCACCTAAAAGACTGGAGAGTAAAAACTGCTGTTTTTTATAGTAAACCATGAAACTAATTGACTCTTTATATGCATATGATGTATAACTCACATAAAAACAGCAGTCACATCAACAAAAATAATGATTCAAACCTGGAGTGGATTTCACCCCCTTTAACAAAGCACAAAACACATATTAGATTAAAACATTATATGATGTTAATTAAATATTCTTGAAATGCAAGAAATAATGGCAGCAACAACACCAACAAAATAAAATGAGGAGAAAATCCTAAGCGGTCATTATACTGCAATGTATTTATCAAATTACTGATCCTGAACACTAGTGAGAAGCTGCAGACACTTCATATTGTATGATATAAAATAATGTATATTTTCTCACTGAGAGATAAATTTGCTAATAATTTTTTCTTCAACTACTTCATGCTCTAATCAAACATAATGTGAAGGTAACTGGAATTATTGATCTTGGGTACCTTCATCAGATGGCAACTTTAGTACCTTAGCTGGAATGTTACTCCACTCTCTCTGAGTCGACCATTATTGTCAGTCTTATTACATCTAATGCATCAGTCTCCTGCCTCCGCCTGCCCCCCGAAACATGTTCAGTTTTTTCAAGATTATTGTTTTCTTAACTTAAGAAAAATTGAAATAATTCCTGTGAGGAAAAAAAATCCAAAAAAGTAATATGCAAAATACGTTCTTTCCTTTTCAAAGGAATTCTCTTTTTCTGTTCTTACTTTCCCTATGCTCTCCTTCCAACAGTAAAGTCTCTTTTTCAGTGTACTCTCTTCACATATCACATATTATTTCAGCTTCCCCAATATATGCTTATAGCTTAAATGATGAAATTCAAAATTAAAATAAGAAAAATAATTAAAAAAATTAAAAAGCCCATAGACACGAAGTGAGTTCTCATAAAAGCAGTCACATCTATAGAAAGGTACTCATAACTGTATGTTCTTGTGGATAACCAGGCTTTTACTATAGCAACATTTAGAGACCGTATACACTTCCATCTTAAATCATGCAAATTAAAATACTAAACTATGATTAGGACTTCCTAATATGGACAGCAACGATATGAAATAAAACTAGAACACAGAGAAGATAGATATGATATCAACTGAAAAAATAAACTGAAATCCCAGCACCCAACATGATAGTGAAAAAACATAGTGGAAAATGACTCAAAAAGATCGGGATTCTTTGTGACATGAGAAAAAGCCATTAGGGTAAAGGATAGAAAAGAAGTTAATTGACTTTGTCCTACCAATTAGACAAAATGAGAAGTTTATAACAGAGCACTGATTGAAAGCAAGCTTGTTTCGTTTTCCTTTCTTTAGTTCATCCTTATGCTTCAGAATTCTTCTATCTTACACCGCCTGCACGTTCAGTCATCCACAATGTTTACATCTGTTCATGTTTGCTGCTCAGATATGAATGACAACTCACCCCTCTTCGGAATATAAGATCACAGTATGACACTGCATAACCAGTTCTCCATACATGAAACTAAAACATTCTTGAAATTCTTCCATAAAGAAAAGTCCATGAGTCAAATTTGGTTTTCTTACTGTTTTCCCTAAAACACAAATGTGTTCCAGTCCCACAATACAGGAAGATCTGTGACAGCAACTTATTACCCAAATGGCACACAGACACTATCTAGCCTAACATCACAGTCCTTGACAAGACTTCAGCCTCATTAAAAGCAACGGATATATATTTGTATCTCTAGAGCTCAAGGATAATCCCTGGAAGACAGTTCTTACATGTTGGAGGAGAAAAATGAATGAAGGAATGAAGGAACGAATGAATGAATGAATAAGTGAATGATCATAACAAGTTGTGTTTCTCCTTCCAAAAATTATGCCAAATGAAATGAGTTCACATAACAGTTGCAAAAACTTGGGTCAATCCTTTGCTATATAAAGTTTAAGCCACCTGGATTCACACTTCACACAGGAGATGGTATTATGTAGTCACTAGAAAGGGCATACATGGAGTATCTGACATCTTAGCATGAAATTCCTCATCTGCAAAATGGAGAAACCTTCTACTTACTTCATGGTTTTGGTTGGGACAACATGAAATAACATACCTAAATTACGTTATTTCAATTGCCCTACATAGCGTACAGGTTAGGAACCCTTCCTACAGTATTTCTGATATGGATCCACCTACCCTCTATTTGAATACTTTTAGTGGTAAGACATTCATTACACTTTGAGACACTGAAGTTAACTTACGAGTAACACAAAACATTAGCAAATCTTTCCCAGGATTAAGCCAAGACTAGCCTCCCCAAAATTCTCATACTTGGCTTTCCTATCCTGTCTGGAATACACACATTACCTTTCTTCTACTCTCTAGTATGCCTAATCCTCCAGAATAAGTCTTCCTGGCACCATAACTGGTGATATACATGGTTCACAGACCTCCTGCCATCCTAGGTGCATGCTCCTGTTTGCTTCCCTTCGCTAAGGCAAAGAAATTACTAGTCTTTTTCATATGAACTATTTTGAAGTTAACTTTCCTCCATCCTGTTTTTCCCTATTAGCTTGGGCTTGTTTATTTTTTTTTAACCAAAAACATTGTTTTACTTATCCTACAGCAATTCAGACTGTAGTTTCTACTCATCATTTTGTCAGATTCTTTTGTCAGATTCTGTTTTGACCCCTGATTCCATCACCCCAAGTGTTAATTATGGCTCCCAGCTATGAAGCCCACAAATAGGTCAAGCACATCATCACCATGTCTTCATCTGAGTCATTAATAAAAATTTCAAACAGAACAAGGTCAAAGACAGTGCCCTCCAGCATACCCTCATAAACTTTTCTCCACCCCGATGTCAATTCATTAATCAATAGGCTTTGGGTGAAGTTGTTTATCCAGTAATAAACTGAAAGAATAATAATCTAACATCTGGATTTCAATTTTATTCTAAGGATGTCATGAGTCCTTGCCACAAGCTTTACTGAAATCAGGAAATAACACTGCTACTTACTAAAAGGGAATGAAGATTATTAGACTTTAATGTACAAAAATCTAGTTTTGAATTTCATTAATGCTCTATAGGGTGCTTACACCTCTATAGATTCAAGAGCTTAGTTCCCCACCACCTGTTAAAAACCACCTTCATTCTTGATTGTTCAAAGATTATACACAATAGTTCTATGAATACACCACCTGTGATTCTTTTCACATTCTAGATGCAATTTATCCAGGACTACATCATAAGCTTATTCTGGTGGATGTTCATGAGGTGTTTTTTGGGGAGAGGGGATTGGAAAGAGCACGGGAGTGAAGCGTCTTCTGTACACAAATGTATTACCTATGTTTGAAGATCCCCTGCTTTATGGCTTTTGGTGGAAGGCAAGGCCCAGCTGCTGTTGCAAAAGCCACTCTCTGAGGGGTGTGTGCAGTCAAAACATGGACATGAGACCTAGTGTCACTTAACCAAACACAACCAACTCTAACTCAGCAGTAAGAGCTAACAACCCATAGAATCAGGGAGAATATCCATGCTGTTTTGCCATCGTCAGCAGAGGTAATAACATCCAGTTACCCACGACAGTCAGGACAGTGAAATAAGAGACCATGTCTGGAGTCAACATTCCTAGCGGCAACAGTCCCCTAGCATGGTTTTGGCTCTGGTCTGGCTATCCAGCTTCTCACTGCTCCTGCTGATTTTTAAATTCTTCCCAGCAGGTCTGTCAGCCACATGATAGCCTCTCAATAACTTTTCTGTTTAATTCAGCCAAAGAGAATTTCTGTTGCTTGCAAGAGAGAACTCTGACTGGTACATTTGTTCAGAGCAGCCAGACCCTTTAATTCCTCTGACACAACTAGGTGGCTTCTGACTATCCCATTGTCTGAGGCCCACTCTCATTGCTATGGAGTCAGATTTGCTCTAAGTCTTCTGCTTGGAAGAATATTTGCTTTGAGAGAAAAAAAAAAGACTCTAGATGGAAACTGAAGATGCAATGTAGATAAAAGTAAAGAAAAATAAAGAAAAAAATTTTCTTAATAAAGAAATATGTTGAAACATGAATTAGTAGTTCTGCTTTCTCTCAGTTGTCTGCCTTAACTGGTGAAACTATTATAATCTTTTGTTCTTCCCGCTTCAAATGTCACTCACTCATTCATATCAAAAACATTTGCTAAGTACCTATCACCAGACACGCTGCTAGGCACTGGAGAGGCAGCCCCTGCTCTGCTCTTGCGTTCAGTCTCAGATGAAACAGCTTTATCTGAGTTCATGAATAGTTTCCTTTCTTACTGGTGTTTTCTTTTCAGTATCCTTTCGTTGATAGTTCTTCATCATTATGACCCTTAATGGTAGAATGTCCCAGTATTCAGTCCATAAGATTCTCTTCCACTTTCTCTGCTCATTCATTAAAACATATGGTGTTTTAATTACTGAGTATATACAACAAACTAACCCTAAACTTAATGGTTTAAAACAACAACTATCTTATCATTTCTCACAATTCTTGGGTTGCAAATTCAGAAAAGGCATAGCAGGGACAATCACCATGTGATACTTGTGAGCCTGGAATACGGCCCCCTCCCACTCCCCAAATGGCTTATTCAATCACAGATCTGGCAGCCAGCAGCTAGGCTGGCTGGGCAAATGGCTTGGTTAGAGTCTTGTACCTAGAGCCTAACTTCACACAGTGTTTCAGGTACTCAGTTTTCTTCCACACCATCCAGAGCCTCTGGCTCTCCATCTAGCCTCTTCAGCAGGACAACTGGAATTCTAACACAGCTGGTCAGTTTGCTCCAGAGCACAAAAGAGAAGCTGTCAGGACTACAACTGGCACAGTGTCACTTCCACCATATTGTTTTATTGGCTAGAGCAAGCCACAAGCCCAGTCTAGATTAAGGGGTAAGGATTGCACAAGGGTGTGAGTATACAAAGACATGGTTCACTTAGGGTCACTAGGGAAACAGTCACCATACTCGGTGATCCCATACAATCACCTTGTCAAATAATATCTACAGCCCAGGCAACTTCCAAATTTCTACCCTGGATCTCTTTCCAAAATTCCAGACTCATGCACCCAACTGCCTTGTGACATGTTCACTTGCATATGCAATACACATGTCAACCTGTTTGAATGTGAACTGTGTTCTTCCCCACACTGCTTCTTCTGCAGTCTGTCCCATCTTTCCTCACAGCAGCTCCACAATTAGAGTTGCTCAAGTCCAGATCCGTGGGGTCATTCCTGACTGCTCTTCATCTCTCAAATACCACATCAAATTCTATCGGCTCATCCATGAAAACAGATCCTGAATCCAACCACTTGCCTCAAATATATGTGTGTTCCTCCTATATCTCCTTCAGATTTTGTCCCTAAATACTTCTCACCTTCTCAGCAAGGCCTCCCCTAAATACTCCCATTTAAAGTTGTACGTGCATGCACATGTGCACATGTATTTTATCTCATAGGAAGCAGAAACATATTCAACTTCTCCAAGATAGTTTAATCTGGAAACCAGAACAGTGAGGGAGAGCTACAGTTTTTGAGAACAGATGTGGTTTAAAATCATGCAAATTAAAGCATTCCTCATAGATTTAGAAATCAAAATGTATGAGGTAGAGAAACCAAATAATGAGGTAAATTGTGTGGCAGGGGGGAAAGACAGAATGTAACTCTCAGCTGCCGTTCCCATATTTGAACATCACCCACATCTCAGACCATCATATAAAAATGTGAAGATGGTTCTTTATCCTAACACCAGCTATTTACAAGATGAGATGGGATAACAAGGGTCTTGGCACAGAAGCCTTAGCTTTTACCCTTATAACTTACCTGAGTGATTTTACTTGAAAGTCTCTAAGCATTATTTTTCCTCATCAATAAAAAACTGGGTAACAAAAAGCCAAAACTGAGTAATAACAATATGTGATTTAAGTATCTTAAAGGGCTAAAGATGGAATCTCATAGAATAACATGTATAAGAGAGTATTTTGTAGAATAAAAGTACTATAAGAATAACTTATGTGAATTTTGATGATACATCAATCACTTTACATAATTTTTGGAGACAGCTTTTTTCATATGTAATATAGATTGTTTTTACATAATGTTACACATTAGTTTTGAGTATTTTACTAGTTTTACAGCACAGCAAAAAAAAATAAAGTGATTGTTCCAATGAATATAATGTTTGTTGCTTTTCTTCTTATATATAATAAATATGCAATGAAGAGTTCTGCTACACATACTTTGATCTCATGTTATAAAAACCACAACAGAACAGTTATGCACTTTAATAGTAATATATATTTACATGATCACATGTATTATTAGTATTCATATTTCCACTGATGGAATCTGTTTTAAAATGTTCAGCATGGGGGTGCCTGGGTGGCTCAGTCGGTTGAGCGTCCGACTTCAGCTCAGGTCATGATCTCGCGGTTTGTGAGTTTGAGCCCCATGTGGGGCTCTGTGCTGATAGCTCAGAGCCTGGAGCCTACTTCGGATTCTGTGTCTCCTTCTCTCTCTCTGCCCCTCCCCAACTTGTGCTATGTCTCTCAAAAATAAATAAATGTAAAAAAATTTTGTTAATAAAAAAAATAAAATTTTCAGCATAGTGTTAAATAGGTTAATGTGGCACTTGTCTTTGGGAAAGGAGGGAAGGAAAGAAGGAAGGAAGGAAGGAAGGAAGGAAGGAAGGAAGGAAGGAAGGAAGGAAGGAAAAGAAAGAAAGAAAGAAAGAAAGAAAGAAAGAAAGAAAGAAAAAGAAAGAAAGAAGCAGGGAGGGAGGAAGGGAGGAAAAAGGGAGGGAAGGAGGGTGGGAGGGAAGGAGGGACAGACCGTAGTTGCTTAACTTTCTATTTAAGTAGAAAAAAATTGTTTGCACTTTCACTATTTTCTATAGGAATTCTCTTCCAACCTTCTAATGCATGTAGGAAGAAAGAGAGCTATAACAATGTCTTACACCACTGTATAATAAGATCTATTTTTCAAGCTAACTGAGTCATTCCTTGGTGAAAATGCTCTTTCACATTTGACAATAATGACATGAAGGTAGTACTCAAAACAGCACACATTACCGGGGTCCATGTGCTACTTGACTGAGACATGGGCAAATTGAGCAGCATGTTTCCCAGGATGTTGCCAACCTTGCAGCTCACAGATTATATCTACACATTTTGAAAGTGTATAAGAATCTAAATTTTGGACATTTTAGGAGCTTTCCACAGTACATAAGAGACAGCCTACACTAGCAATATCTAATTATCCACTTAACAGTTTTCATAATGACCTCCAAAGTCATTTCTTCCAGTATTCTTTCACATCACTAACAGCATATCATTTATTCCATTATTCTGGCCCCCTCGCCAGGCTTTTGTGTAACCTAGAATGTCATTCATGGGAATAACACAAAGTAGCTAGGCTTTGAGTTCTCTTTTAAAGCAAAGAACAGAAATACACATACACAGTTTGTACACTATCATAAATAAAAATCTTCCACTTTGTGGAACTCAAATTACATAGGAATCTTAAAAAAAAAACCTTGAACACTTAACTAAAATCCAAAGAAAAAATCCAATAGTACCTAGTTAATCTTAAATAATTTTTCCTTTCTTTCATATCTAGGGTTTCAATGGTCATAGTATATGGATTTTTCTTACACAGTTTAACTTCCTCATTTCTCTTCCTCAAAAAAAAAAAAAAGGTACTATTAATTACATGGAGTATAAAATCAACACTTTTTAGAAAAACAACTTTGAAGTTAACAATTTTTAAATACGGTAATATTACTAAGTTTAGGAAAGTAGACATTAAAATGTTTGGTATTGATTTTAGGGCTTGCTAAATAACAAGGTTCTGTGTGTGTGTGTGTGTGTGTGTGTGTGTGTGTGTGTGTGCGCGCGCGCGCACGCGCGCAAGTGTTTTAAGGGTAATAATATAATTTATAAGTTTGCTTTTTAAACTATTTTTTAATGTTTATTTATTTATTTTTTGAGAGAGAGAGAGAGAGAGCTGGGGAGGAGCAGAGAGAGAGGGAGAAAAAGAAATGCCAAGCAGGCTTTGCACTGTGAACATAGAACCCAATGTGGGACTTGAACCCACAACTGTGAGATCATGACCTGAGTCAAAACCAAGAGTCAGACGCTTAACCAATTGAGCCACCCAGGCACCCCTGTAAGTTTGTTTTATGGAAACTTAAAACATTTCATAATTAAAATAAAATCTTAAATAACTAGGCTTTTGACCAGTCCATAAAAGTCATTTAAACAACAAAGCAGTTTATCTGTATATTTAGGATTTAACTGCCCTCAGGATCTTAAGAGCAGGATAAGGGAGGGTGGTGGAAAGAAAAAGAAAATTTCTTCTTTTCCTCCTCTGACCAAAAGCTCAATCTAAGTAAAGTTGTAAAAATAAATAGGAGATACAACATTACAATTGGGAATCAGAATAATATGGGTCTGAGTCTGTTTTACATGCATGCTACAAGATCCTGGAAAAGTACCTAATCTCCCTAATCCTTAGTTTTCTCCTTTGTAAAGTGCTGATATTCATACTTCCATGAGGCTGTTGAGAATATAAAAAATGATAATGAATGTAAAACCCCCAGCACAATGCTTGGCCTAGAACTCAATAAATTTTAGTTGCTGATTTTTAGTATTGTGGTCATAATTGTCTGAAATATTCTTTCACCTCCCTTTCTGATCTATCACTCATCATCCCAGGCCCTCAGTGCCCTCCTGTTTCCTAGCCTACATCCCTCACCTAGATCTGCTCTAATTCCCAAGGCATTTCGTGCTTTGAAATTACTATTGCCTTTCTACTGCTATGAAACACACCAGAAAAGAGCAGAATTTATTTCTGCTAGATACTGTGAGGAAAGCAATCTGATTAATCCATTAAAATATGTACTAGCTTTAATCTTCTTGAGATATCAGTATGTGTATAAACAACAACCAACAACAACAACAAAAACAGTATAAAAAATAAAACCCGTAGGAAATATTCAAGGGAGTTATTTTTATACTGGATACTTGCCACATAGACCAAAGCTGCCAAGGAATCGACATCTCCTCCACTCTAACTGGGAAGACTCCTGTAAGATATTTCTACAGCCTGGAGCTCTTCCCCACCCCTACCCCAATTCTGATTTCAGAGATCCACTGAAACATTTTACTTAAAATAAACAAAGCCCAAACAAACTTCAGCTGTAGCAACGAAAAGTACTTCACCCAAGAAAGCCAAAGGATAGGAGATGAAAGCAGAAAAAGACAAAGAAAGGAAAGGAAGAAGGCAAAGGACAATGGGGAAGTGAGGAAATGGTGGAGTGGGGAACCAAGCAGAGGCAAGGCAGGGCAGTCCTAAACCATAAATGACACATACTTGCCCTATTCTCTGAAAGTGAACAGGTTAAGCTTATCTCCCCCAGAGAAGTCAGGAAGAAAAATGTTGCTTGAAAAGTACCGTATATGTCCACACTATACTATGTGGTTGATTGACCAGGGATGCTCCAAAAGAATTGGGACCAGGGAAAATTTCCCTCACACAAAGAGGAGTGATTGTTTAAAAGTCAGTCTTAATCAGTTAGCAAATACTGCAGGACATGTTTAAAAGTCAGCCTTAATCAATTAGCAAATATTTCAGGACAGTGAATTTCTTTCATGTGGCAACGTCCACAGAATAGAAAATCATCAAATGACATGTGATCTGAAACACACATTTTTAGCCTCACAAATATATTTAGTTTTCTTTTAAGATTTGGAGGACATACTTTCATATTATTTCTGTTAGTTTCTCTATTAATGTAAATGATTTTAGAGGCCAAACTACTTTTATTCCTTTTAGCTTAATTATCTAATTTTGGAGGAGGGAATAAGTACATTTTTGAAATCTATTTTCCATAAAATATAAAAGTTAGTCAAGTATACTAATAAAAATCTAGATTTAATTGCAATATTGCAACTAGACCTACTGGAAAATAGGAAACAAAAATTCCAATTCTAAACCAACTGAATATGTTATTGACTCCAAAATCACTGATTAAACAAAAGAAATTATATTTGCATTGATGTGTGAATCTGCATCCATTCTTGGTAGCATGTAATATATTCAACTGCTCAGCTTTAGCTGTCCTTGTAGTTGCATTACCATATTATTCAAATGTATCTATCATTTATATGTAAATAGAGAAGAGAAATGGCTTCTTCATAAGACAACAATTTTCAAATGATAAACAGACACAGGCAGACATTAGCAAGATAAAAATGCTGCAAATATGCATTCTATTATATATTTTTAAAAAAGGAAACTATTTCAAATTTTTAAAAAAGTAGTGTGATAATTACAAAATGGGATACTAATACATTCACAATACCAACAGCTACTCTTCTCAATAAAAGTCTCCACCGATGTCATTTGTATCTTATAAATTACATGTTCTCAGATCCATCTGTGAAAATTGGGATGTTAATTATCATGGTTACATTTCATGATTCCACAGTTAAATGCTGAAGTGGTGCTACATAAATACCATATGTTTTTCTAAGAGAAATGGAGAAAGATTAATTATGAGTTCAAGTCCAAGTCTTCCAGCAGTAATACTCTCAGCACAATAAGATCATTACATTGTGTGCTATGCAAATTGGAAGTTTTAATTAATAGCTGAAATACCAACTGAGGGGGAAAACTATGAAGTCTAAATTGTAAGTATCAGGCTTTCCTCCATGAAAACAACAACAATTAAAAAAACCACAACCTTAATAAGGATGCTTCTGAGAAACCAGGTTACAAGTCCAAAGGAAAAATAAATTGTCTGTGAACTTCCTTTGATGGAATGATCACCACTGTGCTGTTTAATCCTATTTGATAAACCAAAAAATTACAGCACATCAAAGTAACAACAGGTTATAAAGAGATAATATATCCATTATATATTTATGCTTATAAATATATATCTATATCTATAAATAATATATCTTAACATTTTTCTGGATTTTTCAAAACTATGCAAACTTACTGGATGAAATACTCACTTCAGTATATAGCAACCTAAATAAGAAAGTCTATGATAATATTACAAGAATTTTATTTATATTTGTAAAATCTGAATTCTTATTTTACTCACCACATATTCAAACACAAGTGTCAGCGTCTCCTTGGTGTGGATGATGTCATGAAGCAGAACTATGTTAGCATGTTTTAGTCCTTTTAACAGAGAGGCTGTAAAACAAAATAGAAAAAGAGACAATGCGTAACAATCAACTGATATATTTCATCATCATTTTTCCATATCAATATCTATTTTTCCATTTTCCAAGCCGAAAACTATTCAGAATCAAGGACAGAGGAACAGGGTTTTCATTTAGATGAAGATCCCCCAATTATTTCACTTGTTATTTGTTAATAACCTCTAGGTAGAGTCCACTATAAGCAGAGGACATACTTGGTATGATTTCAATTGTTTGAAAATTGTTAAGGTTTGTTTTATTATAAGGATATGCTTGATCTTGGTATACATGCCAGATGTATAGAGAATATATATTCTGCTGAACTTGGGTGGAAAGTTCTATAAATGCCAATTAGATTCTGTTGGTTGATCGTGTCCTTCAATTCTTCTATACACTTGCTATTTTCTGCATAATGGTTCTATTAGTGACTAAGAGAATTGTAATTGGGGATTTGTCAATTTCTCATTTGAATTCTGCCAGTTTTTGCTTTGTGTATTTTGAAGCTCTGGTGTTTACTAGATATACATTTGGAATTGCTATGTTTTCTTTGTGAACTGGCTCCTATATCCACATATAATGTCTCTCTTTGTCTTTGGTAATTTTCTTACCTCTGTGCCTGTTTTGTCAGATATTAATATAACCACTTCAGCTTACTTTTGATGGTGTATCTGTTTACATCTTTTAACCTACCAAAATCATTATATTTGAATATATAAGTGTTTTATAGACAACATATCATTGGGCCATGTGTTTTTTAAATCCATTCTGTCACGGGGTGCCTGAGTGGCTTAGTCGGTTAAGTATCTGACTTCAGCTGAGGTCATGATTTTGCAGTCTGTGAGTTCAAGCCCCATGTCGGGCTCTGTGCTGACAGCTCAGAGCCTGGAGCCTGCTTAAGATTCTGTGTCACCCACCCTCTCTCTCTGCTCCTCCCCCACTCATGCTGTTTCTGTCTCTCAAAAATAAATAAATGTTAAAAAAAAATTTAAATCCATTTTGCCAATCTCTTTTAAGTGATATTTAGGCCATTTATATCTAATGTAAATATTAGTATACTGGGTCACCTGACATTTGAATCTATTTTCCCTTGGACATCATGTAATTTACACTTCATTTCCAATTTGACTTTTCTTTTATATTTCCTGGGAGTTCAAATAACTTACTTCATTTCATTTTGGTTTTTGTACATTTTTCTTCTGAGCTTTTATATTACCAAGTCAAGGTGGGATTTTTAGGTTTCATACACCCAAGAGCCTGAATGAGAAAATTTAATTTAGATTACCATATTGTGTACAGTTTTCTTCAATTTATGGCTTTTTTTTATTTGAGAGAGAGAGAGAGAGAGCGAGCACATGAGTGGGGGAGAGGGGCAGAGGGAGGGAGGGAGAGGGAAAAGGAGAGGGAGAGGGAGAGGGAGAGGGAGAGGGAGAGAGAATCTTAAGCAGGCTCAGCATGGAGCTCAATGCAGAGCCCATAATCCCAAAACCCTAAGATCATGACTTGAGCCAAAATCAAGAGTTGGACACTTAACCAACTGACTTGCCCAAGAGCCCCTATGGTTGTTTTTTGAAAAGCATTTTTATGAGCTGAAATGCATTGTTTTATATTTTCTGAGTTTTTACAGCAGTTTTATACAGATGTATTTGATCTATTTCTATTCATCCAAAGTGCTGTGCTCTTAGTTTGAGAGTCCTCTCTTCTCTCTGCTATGTAGTTATTACGGATGGTACAGGTGGGAGAAAGGGAAAGAGTTTGGGGTGTTTTGTTTCTTTTTCATTTCTATAGGATCCTTAATTTCTCCCTTGTCTTTCCTTCTTTACTTTCACTGCCATGTCTTCAAGGGGTACTACCCTTTTGCTATATATCTGAATCTCTCCCATAGGCAATACTTTCCAATGCCTGCCAGTTCCAATCCCATTCAGTTTTGATCTTTTCTATAGTCACTGCTGTGAACTACATGGAGACCCAGTTTTCTCTTTCCAGACTGATTCTGTCTGTGCTTTCATCTCAGCTCTCCACATCCCTCTATTCTTTTTCACAGTCTCTTAAACCTGTCTAAAGCTTCCCTTGTCCCATTCTGCAACCACAGACTTGTGGCATCTCCTAATGTTTTTAAAGATGTGGGTCATGTGCACTTTTATTTGGTCTCTCTGTTGGATTTATAACTTTTGGAGAAGTGGGAGTGGAAGGATTCAAGACTAGGCAGCCATCATTCACTGTCCTCTAAACTTCATGTCCAAGATCAAAGCCTGATACATAGTAGCAACTCAATAAATTTACTGATTGTCATTCATTTAGGTTCCCCAGTGGGGACACACACACACACACACACACACACACACACACACACTTTGAATATTCCTTGAAGAGTCTGCTACCATCTGGCAGCTCCTCCTCCTTCGATTTATCTTCCTTTTACTATACGACCAGCACTAGCCCCAGATCTCAGTCTATTAACAGATAACACTCATTTTCTTTCTTTTTTTTTTTTCTCTTCAAGGAATATTTGGTAACACTCATTTTCAACACAAGGCCCTTTGATATCGACCGTTCCAAAAATTCAGAGAAGACTGGCTAACACTGTTGTCAATATCAAGACCTGGGCAAGGAATAGCTGATTCTACCTCTTAAATTCCATTCCTTCCTCCACACAAGGCTCCTCTTTTTTTTTTTCTTAATTAAAAAAGGGAATGAGACAACTCCACTCCCCCCATAATCAGACTCACTGCAACACTGCTTACCACAAATAAATGAATACCTTTAGATTTCCCTTTTTATAAATAATACCACAAAGGACATAACCGGGTTATATATATATATATATATATATATATATATATATATATTCCTTTAGAATTATCTCCCTATAATGAATCGTGAAAAATGGAACTGCAGAGTAAAAAGACATGAAATATTTACAAGACATTACTTATTAATTAAATAATAAGTGGATTTAGTCTCACATCTTTCAAACCCTGTTAAGAATAAAAGAACCATGGAAGACAGGAAAAAAAATATGCACGTAATAATGCACCATGGAAGTAACCAATCTTATCAAATAACCAAAACCCCTATTAAGTAGGTATATGAGAATTTTATATACTATAAGCACAAGTATTAATTTAAGGATAAACTCTTTTTCATCCCTCAGTAAGACCAGAAATAAACGGAATTATTTCCCCCTAGATCAGTGACCATTCGAGCACGATACTCAAAGAACAGGAGTTTCCCTCTATCATTATTTATTTTAATTAATCTTCAATTTTTGTTTTTGGTATACAAACTGAAGAGAAAAACAAAAAAAAATATTTTGCATGTGTTCTGTCAAGAACTTGTAATCATTCATTTATTCATCAAGAATTTATTAAGAACCTAGTTCCTGACACTGGTGGCCCCTGGATAAATTCTTGATACCCAATAATACTGCAAAACCACATCTTTTAAAAAAGATTTCTAACACCAAGCATAAATCCTAATTTAAACCTTGGACTTTGGGTGATAATGACGTGTTAGTGTAGGTTCATCAGTTGTAATGAATGTACCGTTCTGGTGAGAGATGTTGATATCAGGGGAGGCATAGGGGCAGCAGTGGGGAAGAGGTAAGTGGTGGTGGGCAGGGGTTGTATGAGAACTCTCTGCACTTGCCATTCAATTTTGCTGTGAACCTAAACCTGTATTAAAAAAATAAAGTCTAGGGGCACCTGGGTGGTTCAGTCGGTTAAGCATCTGACTTCAGCTCAGGCCATGGACTCTGGTCATGATCTCATAGTCTGTTGAGTTCAAGCTCTGCATTAGGCTCTGTGCTTAAAGCTTAGAACCTAGAGCCTGCTTCAGATTTCTGTGTATTCCTCTCTCTCCACTCCTCCCCTGCTTACACTCTGTCTCTGTCACTCTCTCTCAAAAACTAAAATTAAAATTAAAACATTTTTTAAAATAAATAAAGTCTATTGGGGTGCCTGGGTGGCTCAGTTGGTTAAGTGTCTGACTCTTGGTTTAGGCTCAGGTCATGATCTTACGGCACATGAGTTGTATCCCCACATCTGGTTCTGCACTGACAGTGCAGAGCCTGCTTAGGATTCTCTCTCTCCCAATCTCCCTGCCCCTCCCTTGCTCAGGCTCTATTTCTTTCTCTCTCTCTCTCTCTCTCTCTCTCTCTCTCTCTCTCTCAAAATAAATAAATAAACATTAAAAAAATAATAAAATCTATTAAAAAATAAAAATAAAGAGATGTACCCATGTTCCAACATACTTAAAAAAAGCAAGTCTGGAGTATTTAGTATTTTTATTCAGAAGAAAAATGATATTTTAGAGATGTAATCACCATACAAAACGGGCTGCAGTAGGCATCTCCCTGAATGGCAGAGAAGGCATACAGACCAAGTTCTAGGATGACCTCAATGAATGCGAGCAGTTATGAGAGCTATTGTTATCGCTATGAATTTCTATAGATTTCTCCATGCAAAACTGTTTCAGGACCATATAATATATCCTTAATCCCAAGATAAACTTGAATAACCATATATTTGGTCCAAAGAAGGCCATTCAGAAAGAGAATTAACTCGTGTGGCTGGTCCAACACTGGAAGACAACAAGAGGTGTGTTCCCTCTGAAACTGGGTTAGTAGCAGCAGCATGTAGGCCAAGACCAGAGAAGTCCAAGCCTCCATGGAAAGACCTTCTTCCTCTCACATGTGTCCACCATGGGCAGGTTAGCTTTACACGCTAAAAACCTTGGGGTGCCTGGGTGGCTTAGTCGGTTAAGTGTACGACTCTTGATATTGGCTCAGGTCATGATCCCAGGATCGTGGGATCATGCCCCAAGACCGGCTCTGCACTGAGCATGGAGCCTGCTTGGGATTCTCTCTCTCCCTCTCTCTCTTCCTCTCCCCAGCTTGTGCGTGTGCTTGCATACACTCTCTCTCCCTCATAATAAACACTGAAAATAAACCTTATAGAAATAACATCTACAAATTTATTCTACCCGAGTTTTATAAATTAGCACACCTGAGAAAATAATTACAACAATAAAATCACAGTACACGAACAGTGAAGGAACAACCATTATATAGACTTACGATAGTTTTGTATTATTAATTTCAGTAATTTATAATCTTTCTTTTAATTATTCAACTAGCTCATCAGCCTTTAACAATTAAAACTTTATTAAATAGCTAGCTTTCAGATATTAATCTGGGGGCCAATTTCACATTTGCTCATTTTAAAAAGGATACTTGCCCCTGCACTAGTCCTCTGAGGCTGATTGATCCTCAGAGATCAATATTTCAAACCACAAGAGGGTATTTGAAAATGATGGTCAGATATGGTACTTCATACCTATCCAGTGCAGAATGCATACATGTGAAATGAATCAAGGACTTAAAGAAAACATGTTGCCTGAAAGGAACCTGGCTTTGTGAGGCAAGTTTTGTAAATACATCATACAATAGGATCTGTACAACCTTGTCCAATTTCATTTTTCAACTTATGCTCTTAGCCTGTCAAATTCAGTAATGATCCATCCTTATCAGCAACAACTCCAGAAAGGTACTGAAATTTCCACTAAATTAAGAATCCCATGCCTTGAGGATTCTTTGCCTTAGGATTTTTTTTAACCACCCCTCCATGCACCTCCACCATATTGCTTACTGCCTTTCTCTCACCACTTACACCTAAATTGTTGCTCATTTCTCAAAGTAATGTCTCCACACTCGTCATTTCCCATGGCATTTCCCCCACAATTTCAGTAAAACTGAATTCCTGCCATCATTCATCTTGGGGGAAAAATGTTGTTTTTTTTTTCCTCCTGACAGTGACTAATAAAAGAGTCATGTCATGTTTCATATATTTTGACCACTTCTACATGAAGACTCAAAGTCTCTACATTTCTTTTTAATAAGTCTCAATTATTACACATTTTAGATTTCTCTTTTTTTAATGTATATTTATTATTTTTGAGAGAGAGAGAGAGAGACAGAGAGAGACAGAGAGAGAAACAGAGTGTGAATGGGGGAAAGGCAGAGAGAGAGGGAGACACAGAATCCAAAGCAGGCTTCAGGCTCCAGCAGCCTGACGCGGGGCCCAAACACACAAACTTCTACCTGAGTGGAAGTCAGATGCTTAACCGACTGAAACGCCCAGGTGCCCTACAGATTTTAGATTTCTAAATACATTTATATACACTTTTAAAGTACGCTATCACTTAAATAAGTACCAATATCTGTATTTGAAAGCAAACCCTCTTTCTTTTCGGATTTACATAGCTAATTTGCATTTAAAAAAGGATAGAGCCACTAATTTCATAGCTGATGGCAGACAAACAGCATTGAAGGGCAGAAACCAGTCTATGATATCTATCAACATCAGGGAAGGTGACAGACCTGACTAGCTCTGAGGCTGCCAATGCAGCAGCCACTGCTCCCAGTGAGTTGCCAGAAACTGTAACTCCTGCTGTTACCAAGGCAAGTAAGTCTCCTGGGCTGCCAAGTCAGACCAGTGATTAGCACCTACAAGTTCTAAAACCAATATGTCTCCCTTTTCAAGACAAACACTGTCAAAATAATACCCCATGTAATCCTAATAATATCACGGGTATACCACATGTTATTTTCCCATCGTTTGCTGACAAACAAATCCTGCAACGTTAGCATTAGTAATTCCAGCATGCTTGGTTTCTCCACAAATTTTAAACATATGGCAACATTTTAAATTCATTTCATCAGTGAGGTTTGAAACAGTTCAATTGTACCTGATGTACAAGACTTGTAATTTAGGGCTGAGGGCAAAATTCTAACAACAGTTTAAAGAGTGTGATGTTGAAACAATACAAAAACAGAAAAACACTGCTGCTTATAAAAATAATTGTGCCTCTGACAAAATCCCAGTAGGAAGAAGGACACAAGGAGCCTCCCTGAGTCTGGTAGCAGGATTCGGATACCCGCTTATCAGCCATATTGAAACCTTCACCTCCCACTTTGAGAATAAACCTCTTCAATTTCCACTCTGACTTGGAAGAGATAAATATCACCTATATTCTGATTTATCATGATTAAATAAATTCTGATTTAATAGAAGAGTTCAGAGTATGTTCATTTCATCAAGCTCCCACTATAGTGGCTATTTTAAAAAGCAATGTTAATGGAGAAAAGGACAAAACCTTTCTTTAATATATAAGTTTTGTAGATCATTATTTGATACCCTACCAGGAAAGGAAAGACCACAAACAAACACAACCTATCCTTTCTCACTCCCCCTTTAGCCTCTGGAAAGAAATAGTATATTCACATTTCCCTCTCTCTTTTTTTAAAATGTGTTCTTTTCCAGGGGGGTAGATGGAGAACCTGACGTTTCTAAAAGACAAAAATTACTACTAATTAAACCTAAGGAGCCAACCATATCTCAAGCTACAACTAAAATAGACATGAACTTTTTTCTTTAAGCTCACAGCTAGATAGCTCTGTGGGCTGCTGAAATTCACTTTATACTAGAAACAATAAGACTACTTACTTTCAATGAGATGTTACTTGCCAGTGCATTCTAAATATTTTCATAGCTGAAATATTCCGAGTGGGAAAATCTCCAGGGTGAAGAGTGGAAAAAAAACACAAAGAAACAAAAAATAAAACAATACATGCAGAGAAAAGACAAGATTGCTTGTGTAACTGTGTCTCAGAAGACCAGATGATCTAGACAGAGAAAGGAACAGATATGCAGCTCCCAGGTTAACTTGTACACAGTTCTGCAAGGTATGCTGGCTAGGTCAGCTACATAGCAGGAGAAATACTATGGTTTTACTAGTTTCAGACCTTTCCTCTAATGATGTTCTAATATGAAAAATACACACACACACACACACACACACACACACACACTCATAAACTAACAAATGAAAAAGTAAAAGAATTAAGTTAAAAAATGGAACTGTATCTTTGATTCCATTTTTTGCTTTTTATACTTTTATACACACACAAATACAGAGAGTCAACTCTCTTATGGGGAAAAGAGGTCATGGAAAACCCAAAACACAAAGTCAAAATGTGATACCACACAAACTTAATTTAGCTAAAATTACATTCCAGATTTGGAGACCTGTTTCTTGACCACCGGTATCATCCAAACATGCAAAGGTAATACAACACATTAGGAATACTTTATAAATATCACATAAATTGTTTCCTATCCATCAAAAAGTCTACTGTTTTTACTTGCTCCAGAACTAAGTTTTTCTATTTGGGGACAGACCAAAATTCAAGCACACTGCATATTCCTCCTGCTTTGCTCCACTCCTAATTTCCCCACCATCACAAACCTGAAGCACGATACTAGAAATGACAGACTCCACCATTCCCCCTTGCCATCAATATGTCTTTACCCACCACTTGACTACTGGCAAAGAGCAGTCAGTGGGGGGCTGTTTTCACACTGCAGCCTCACATCCACATCGAATGTTTACTAAATCACTTCAAAGAACAGATTCCTCTAAAAGTATAGCTGAACCACGTAAAACTGCCAATATTTGACATTTTTGACCTACTAACACAGCAATTTCACATGGTTCAACCTAAGAGTTTACCTGGCTCAAAACAATTTTAACTTTTCCACAAATGCATTGTTACTTTTACCACTGCAAACTTTCAAACCAATTAATCTGCCACCAAATGGCTAAGAACCCACTCTGCATAGGAAAAAAGAAAAAAGTCTCTGCTTATCAAACTATGGTTACAGCTGAAGACAGGAATACAGAAACAATTTCATTTTCTACATGTACCTTTCTATATCATTTGAATTGTTGATGAGACAGATACACTCTTTTTATAGTAAAAAAGAGATCTTGAAAAGTTCTTTATTACAAGTGGATTGGCTACAGAGCATTGCCATAGCACTAAAAATGGCATACAGATGCTTAACTACACAATTAATATGCAACTACAATACAACTACATTAATGAATCATTAGTGCAATGTGATTCTGCACTATGAATCCCTCCTCATTACTAATCCCTCCTCACTAGGGTATTGGTGTAAATTCTTGCATTATTAGGGTCCGTTTTCCTATCTTGGAACACTGCAGGCCCCATATCAGCCTCCAATTTGTTCGCATATCACATGATAATCCAAACTGTTAAAACTGTTTCTTGTCTAAAGACTATATCCCTGAATGAAGATTAATGTACTCACCAAAAAAGATTCCTGGTTTTCTTGTCTCCAATTACTCCCAGATGAACCTGTAAATGACCCACCAGCTGCCTTTCCATGCTCTAGCTCATCTTGTTCCTATATGCCACTAGAAAGATCCACACATGTATGTGAAAGCAGACGTGTGGTTTTCTCAGATGTAAACATCTTGGTAGTAACTTCCACAGAAACAAATCTTGCTAAGTGACAGGTTTGGGAATAGTGGCGGTCATGCTCCACGTACTACCATCTTAAGGCAGAAAAGAGACAACGCAGGAACTGAGGGTTTCTGGAAGACTTAACAGAAGAGCTGGTTTCCATCTGGCTATAACAACTAAGTTTACAAGCTATTAGGTGGTTTGCCCCTTTATACTTTATTACATGTGGGCTACATGTATAGTCAGTAAGAATACCACAAAGTATGCAATAAAAAAAGATATGTGGTTGGGCCACTTTATGTCTCCTGGTTAAGAAGAACAAATATTGACATCATAATAGCTATCACTATGTGACTAGACTTAACCTCTCCTTACATGAAAATATGTGAATAGCTCTCATATAGTTCACAAAAATAAACAGAAGTCTAAAGTAAGAAAATATTTTCTTTGCCATTGCTTCAAGTACATAGGGGCCAGTACATAGGGGCCAGCACATACGACATTCGAGTTTGCAAGATACCACTCAAAGGGTGGAACACAGATTCCTTCACAAAGTGGGGTAATGTTGCAGCTTATTTCCAGACACAATGGACTCAACCACCCTTCGTTAGGAATTAGGCTGTTTGTATGACCAGAGCCACTGCTACAGGCCCATCATGGGATGTTTCTAAAAGTGTGGTCCTTCAATGATTCAATGACTCACATCAACTGCTACTGAGGCAAATTCATTAGGCTCTATCCCACAGCTACCAAATCCAAATCAATGGAGGATGGGACCTAAGAATCATCCAAGAGATATTTATTTAATATCTACTGTGTGCCAATCAATAGACACAGGAGAAACACAGACAAAACTATCCCTGTGAAGCCTTCATTCTATATTTTGACCCAGCTTTCTATTCAATGCTTATGCATCAAGCTTAAACATCACTGTGCTATGGTTCTGATATGGAGGAATGGGTAGCATGTTTATGGTGTGTGTGTGTGTGTGTGTGTGTGTGTGTGCATGCACATGCCTATGCATGTGTTTATGCACTTAGTTTCACTGCAATCAACTCACTGTTCCACAGGCAAATCAAAAGAAACAGCAAGACAGTTTGTATACCTAGTTAGTATCTATTTTTCTCTCTCACTCTCTTTCTCTCTCTTTCACACACACACACACACACACACACACACGCATGCTGAAATAGATGCCACTGAAAGATAAAGGTCTTGGGCTAGAAGTAGAGAGAATTCTTTATTCTGAAAATTTGATGGTATTTTGATATGTATTTTTTCCTGTTCAGTTAAAAAAATAAAAACGTCAACTCATAAAGCTTTTTAATATAAATCAAATGTTGATAAAGTCATCATTATATGGACCTTTCAATCCCACAACAATTTTTGAAATCTGTGAAAGAATAAGGTTTTGTGCAAAATTCTTGCAATAAGCATCGCATCAGAACCAGTGCTTCGAGAAGCAAATATAATAGAAATACTATAAACTGATGATGAGCACAGAAGGAAGAAGAAAGGAAAGACTGTAAAAAAATGAATATGAATTTTGGTTATTCTTACCCTTGAATATCCCCTGAATTGAAATTTCAAACATACCACTACTTGATTTGACTTAATAACATAGTCAAAGCTATAAAAATTTTGAATTACAGCTTAATTCAGTAGCAAGTGCACAGTCCCATAGCATCGGTTAACCTTCTGGCAGGCAACGACCTCCAACCTTCCCATGACAAAACTCAGTGAACTGTTCCTGGGCCTGGACAAGGCCTTGAAATCCTTCATCCTGCCTCTAATCAGCAGTGGCCCTGATGGGGACCCAAGTTCGCCTGGGCTCTGCTGAGTGAGCTCCGTCACTGATGGGAAGGTCCCTGATACTCTGCTCCCCTCCCATCAGTGCTTCCTCCCTCTCAGTGTGCAGTGATGCTTGAGCACTGATGACACAGCACCTGGTCCACTCCAGCACCACTCACATGGTCAGGGGCTGTACACGACATTTAATGCAAGAAAGGTAATCAAGGGTTCAGTCAGGGAATGCCTTCCGATCGTACAGACGCATGACCAGCAAGTCCCAGTCTCTGACAAGTCCCAGTCTCTGACAAGTCCCAGTCTCTGAGTGCTCTCATTCCTCTCCTGGCAACTGCAGCATTTGAAGGAGACTTTTCTATATGTGGAAGTATACAAACGCAAGACAGGAAAACCAATATACCTATAACGGTTGGAGTGGTATCTCATGTGTTCAGTATTCAAAAGTATATGATGGGGAAAATAAAATTGTTTATACAAAGTTCCACAGGCAACATGTTATTGGATGAATTTGAGGAGAGTGTCCTCCCAACCTTTTCTGAAAGTAAGGACTTCCTAAATCTCTGCACTACAGAAGCCACTTCAATACAAAAACAGTAAGAACAGCTTTTTAAAATCTTAATAGAGTCTCAGATTGTCTTCTTTAAAGTCACTATCTACTTGTTCAAACCTGGCAACATCTTAGAAGTGGTTGCTTTCATGTACTGTATTACACACTTGCTTGACATAAAACATTTCTCTACGAGGAGAGCTATATGAATGAAGTGAAAGACAAGTAAGTTGTATATTATACACTTTATGTTTCTAAATTTGCAAGGTTACTTCAGATTGTCATGCCAGTTTAAAAAAAAATGCCATTTTTTCTTTGATGGAGCGCCTGGGTGGCTCAGTCGGTTACATATCTGACTTCGGCTCAGGTCATGATGTCACAGTTTGCAGGTTCGAGCCCCACAGGGCTCTGTACTGACAACTCAGAGCCTGGAGTCTGCTTTGGATTATGTCTCCCTCTCTCTCTGCCCCTCCCCCACTCATGTTCTGTCTCTCTCTCTCTCTCTCTCTCAAAAATAAATAAACATTTTTTTTAAATGCCATTTGAGAAAATTAAAAAGGGGAAGAAAACTATACTCCACTATGGTCTCAAGTTTTGCACCTCTATCTCCACCAGAGGAATGCGATCATGCAATCATCTCGGCAGGAAACTGCTGGACTCCTGACACTTGAGCCTCAGATACTGTGACCGTGCAGGGGTTTTTCTTAGTGTCTCTCTAAGGTACACTTGTACCTGGTACTGACAACAGTTTCTGCTCATATGACCTGCCTTTCTCTAGAAGAAGGCAGCACCTGAGAACTCTGGCAAGCACATCGTCGTTGGCTTCACCATCATTTTCTCAAATGTATTCTAACCCCTACTAACCCCCATTTCCCTAATAAAAATTCATCTTGCTTCCTGCACATTATACACATGTACATACACATACATGTAAAACCTTAGTGCGTTAAATATATGTATGATTTGACTTATGCACAGGGGGACTGACCCATCATGCACACCAGAAGCAGTTTGCACAGAACAGTGAAGCTAAGCGTCACCTCCAGGTGTATAATCCAACCCTTTGTGTGAAAATTGAGGAAACCAAATATACAGAAGTATGGCCACAGGGTTCCTGACTCCCACTACAGTACAACGCTCTTTCTGAATCAAAATAAGCATCATTTACTTCTCTCACTGTCTTGGGTTTCTTGTCTTCTTTCCTAGTGCTTTGCTGTGGTCATGGTTTCTCTTTATCTTCATATCTAACCAGGTGTTGAGGACAACCCCCTCCAAAAAAAACCAAAAAACCCTGAAGCTGAGAAGACTGGAGGCCACCAGAGGTACCTGTGCAGGTGTTCAGCTGAGGCATCACCACCTGGACTAAAGAGGTTTAAAAAGATAGTATTAAGAAGAGAGCTAAAGGGGAAACTGCTATTCAAATTGTCCGTCAGATCAAGGCTCTTCTCTTCTTAAAACCTTTCAATGGCCACTTAGCAGGACTCATGGGCATAATAGGGCCCTCAGTGGAGCTCTCCTCTGCTCCCCCAACCCTTCACCACACTCTGAACTGCAGCCGCACAGCGTGCCTGAAGAGCTGGGGTCTCCACGTGCTCTCACGTCTCTGGGATGTTCCTCTGTCTTCCATCCTCTCTCCCATAGCCTTAGAGCCACACGGTCCTACCAACTCTTCAGATCTCACCCTGGCTATCACTTCCTTTGGAAGTCTCTGCTGACCCCCAAGGCTCAAATTAGGGGTATTTTCGATGAGCCCCTCCACACTGTGAGGCATCCTGTCCCAGTGTTAGAATTACCTGATTCCCTATTTCTACCTGCCTGTATCCCCCATCACTCCTTATTTGCTCTTACTCCAGCTGTGCTCATAGCATGCAATTCAGTGCTGAGTTTAGAGAAGATGCCTGTTAAGTGCAGAATGAATAATGCATGCATAAATAAGAAAAATAAAATCCTTAAATGATCTTCCTTAAATTGCCGCAAGCGGCACACTTCCTAGTATTGCACTCTGCTGTGGGTTGGTTATCTTATGATAATGTGTTTAGTTCAGCCTGGATGTGTTGATCGAAATAAATGTGTTCTCATCGTGTAATAACTGACAAACACACTGAGGCTATACATTTCACTGAATTTTAAAAAGAAGCAAAGAAGCATCCTATAGGATGCCATTAGCAGCTTCCCTTTTGTAAGTAGGTGAAATGCTGTGTACTAATGCTATAACTAATGCTATAACTAAAAATTCATTATTTTATTTCCATTCACATTTCAGATTATGGAGAGATGGTAAAAGATTTGCTTGAAATTGTATTTCAAAAAGCTCATGTTAGAAACTACTATTATATCCTAACATTTTACCAGGAATGAGATAAGCTCAATAAACAATAAGGCAACATCAATGACAAAAGAAAAGGTTGTCATACATGGGTTTACAGTAGAGTGAAATCCAACCCACAGACTTGGTTTATTGGCTTGTGCGTTGTTTTAGAAATTTATTAAGTATTTTAAAACTGAAGGATTTCACATAAAGTGCCCCACACTTTGGCTTTTCTAGAAAAGCCCAATGTAGATAAAAGCTGTGTGTCCAGAGCTACACAGCTGGCCCCTTATATAAGACATCACTGCTACGCTTCCCTACCCTCCTTGTCCCCCAAGAGTGGCAGAGGCTCCTATAGTCTGATACCTGATGGACCTTTAAGTTTGAGGTCTCTGAATCAATATCTGACTGTCACATGTAAGAGTCCATTACCTTGATTGCATAAGCTAAAGTAACAATTATGAAGAAATTGGAAGCTGCCAATTCAAAGTGGGTTTTATGAGTCCCACAAACCACAGAGTAAGAAAGGGGACTAGAAGGAGAACAAGGAAAATGTTATTACAGCAAGATCACAATTCCTACCAAAGAAGAATAGACAGAAATGAAATTATATCCATTTTTAAATCGCTCATCTCAAAGCCCCACTGAGACCCACTAGGTAGAATAGGAACCCCTTGGGACTTTTAGCACAGGACTTTTTTTATATGTCATCTTGAATACAGATTCATTGACTGATAGATCCAAACAGGTCTTGGAGGACCTTCAGTGCAACTGACGCAGTTTTAGATGAGAATATTATAGCCCAGAGACATTGTCAAAAGTCATACAATTTGGTACATCACTTCTCCTTTCTAGCCCTCTTTTTTCCCAATTCATTCTCAGAGATTGAGGGGAAAATGACAGGTAGGCATTAAAAATCTGATATTTACATCCTTGGAAATGAGAAATAAAGAAACAAAACGGACATATTCAAGGTAGCAACAGTAGCCAACGGCCGAACTGGGCCAAGAGCCAGATCTCTAATTTACAAACCATTATACCTGTAAAACTGAGGAGTTTAAAGTCTGAGAGAACTACACACGATGTTTGTGATGGCCTGGCAGACCCCATCCCCCAACACACGAACAAAGGACTGAACTGGGAGGAAGGCAATCATCAGGGAGGAAACCTAAAGCATGAAACTCAGAGCAAATTAATCCAAATAATATTTAACACTGACAAGGATGTAAGGAAATAAATACACTCAGACACTATTTGAAGTCAGATGTTACTGAGGGGGGAGAGAAGACTGGTCAACACCATTAAAAATTAAAATACTTCTCATAGGCCTTAAATCAGCATTTTTCCTGGGAATTTATAGACATAGATGCAGAAATAAGCAAAGACACATTAAAGAATTGTTTTTTTTTTTCAACGTTTATTTATTTTTGAGACAGAGAGAGACAGAGCATGAACGGGGGAGGGTCAGAGAGAGGGAGACACAGAATCTGAAACGGGCTCCGGGCTCCGAGCTGTCAGCACAGAGCCCGACGCGGGGCTTGAACTCACGGACCGCGAGATCATGACCTGAGCTGAAGTCGGCCGCTTAACCGACTGAGCCACCCAGGCGCCCCAAGCAAAGACACATTAATAAGAATGTTTTGTTTTGTTCTTAGTAAACAGTAAAATTTGAAATATTCTAAACTGCTCACTGTGTCCTGGCTAAATAAAATTCATATAACAAATAAAAACTGTTTAGCTATTAAAAGGAATGCAATACTTCTATAAGTACTAACAACAAAACATGTCTAAGATATACTGAGGGGGGGACATCAACTTGAAAGCAGTATGTATTTAAAAGGGAAGTAAGAGGGAGTAGTAATACTCCAGAAGCTATGAACAGAGAGCTCTGTGCTGAATGACACTGGGCTCAGGAGATAAAGTACGGGTGGAGTGTTAGTTTACTTTTTCTCTTACATTCACTATTAAGTTTAATGTTTTTTACTTAGGTCATCTATTATTTAATATTATAAGTATAGCTAATAAAAAATTAATGAAAAAAATTCAAAATTCTTCCATTCTTTATAGGTATCTATTTAACCAAATAATTATTCATTCATTCAACTAACATTTATCAAACACCTATGATCTGTTTGTGATTGTCTAACCTTGGAAGATGTGGAAAAGTACTGCAAGTGCTGGAGGACTTTTAAGATCTTACTCTTCTAGCAATACAAGCCAAAATCATACTGTGCTTGCATTAGCTATGGAGCAGACAAGCATCCAAGAACAACTTCATATTGCTTGGTATGAACTGCCTAGAGAAATGTTTGATGAGTACGATTACCAGCCCTGCTTTCCCAAGATAAAGCAACGGAACAAAAATTAGTAAGTTTCCTTGCCACACCCTACATCCCCCCCTCCAAATCTTCTGATGGAAGTCTTGGGAGGAGAGAAGGTAAGGAGAAATAAAGTTCTACCTACCCTCCATCCATTCATATATAACAGCTATGGGGAAATGGACCAGCCAGAAAGTGAAAGGGCTCTCTGACAAGGATAAGGGGAAATGAAAGATCAGGAATCTCTATGGAGGCTGAGCCCCAATGTGAGACTGTGGGATTCCATTTTGGTTAGATGATGCTCATATGAATCACCTCATAAAACCAAGACAAGCGATTGAGCCACAACCAGGTGACGATTGATCACACCCACAGCTGGCCATTCTTATCCTCTGCCCTGATTACAACTAACCTATGCTGGCATGGTGAACTGGGCAACTGACTGTTGGTATGTTTTTCCTCTTTTCCTGCTACTTCAACAAATAAATAGATTTCTTTGTCCCATTTTAATACCTGAAGTACCGCTCAGTTTGATGGAAATGTGCAAATGAGCTACTTTTGGCAAGCTGAGATGACCTCCTGTAAATGTTCCTGGAGCTAATGCAGAGAATGGCCATCAAAAGCACAGACTGTGGCAACTCAGAGAAGAATCTTACCTAGATCCTCACGTGAGGCAAAACTTTTACACTCAAGTGGGTAAGAACGGACACACAAGTAACTCTGCTATCACAGATCTCTATACATGCTATAGGGAGTAGCAACTGAATGACTGAAATACTGAGGCAAAGAAGAGGAAAAAGAAATAATTCCCAATTGGACCAAATCTTGTAATTGCTCTAGAAAAAAGTACAGATATGCTACATGGAGATAGAGTATTCTAAGTTCAAGAAACTTGATTGTGGGAAAAGAACAAGAATCATAAATGAAGAAATATTATGTAGTTTATTTTGGCTGAAAACAAAATGTCTGAAGAGAAGTAATGGGGACAACGGTTGAGACGAAGGTTGTGTCCCCACTGCTCAGGTTCACATGGAATTCAGTCATTATTATATACAACTAAGAACAAAGGGTTGATCAGGACCCGAATAAACTTCTAGAAGGTTCATCCAACAGGAATTGAATAGATTGCTGCCCAAAAGGAAGGAGTCCTTTCATATATGGCTAACTATCTGAATGTACTATTCTAGTGACAACTTGACAGAACAGCTGTTGATAGACAGAAACAAGATTACCAACTGCCATCCTAGCTCAGTGACATAATAGTGTCGCCATGGGAGAAAAACAAATGTCATTTTATTTTTTCAGAAAAACTCATGTAAGTATTATAATAACTGAAATGAAAAAAGTACGTGTCTAATAAAAGGTTAGCATTGAGTAGTGCCTGTTACCTGTCATATAAGTAATATAATTTACTATAACAAGTCTTATGAGGAGGTTTGTTGAGAATGTATTATTCAAATGAATGACACCAGAAAAGGAAGCTAGCAGAAACAATCTCCCCTTGCCTACATGTTGTATATTTGAAATTGGACATTTTGTTTCCTGCTAGTTTTAAATTACCACTTCATTTTGAAGGAAAAATGAATTACAAAAAGGATTCAAATAAGGAACTTATTCAATTTTCTGATGGAAATTTCTCCTAGAAAATGATGTTTCCATTTAATTATTTTAAAAGATGAAGAGTAAACCAAAATCTTTAAAATAGGTGGCATAAAAACAAAAATGTCCAAAAATGTTTAAACACATTTATGTTATTTCTATCATTTCAATACCTTCAAAAATATAGAAGATATCACTTAAAACCTCAGAGGAATATGTAATGCCACACTTGCTTATAAGATGTTAAGAATATTCATCAATAAATGTTTACTGAGTGACTCTTATGTGAGAGGCACTGGGCCAGAGATAACAGTGAACAAAAGACAAAAATAAGCAAAGATCCTGCTCTCAACGTGCTTATATTTTTGTGAGGAGAGATAACCAAAACAAAAAAGAAAGAAAAAAAGCAGGGGGAGAGGGGAGAAGGTGTAACATATGTAGTTGTTACAGTGTGAAAAGTAATAAAAAGAAAAATAAGGGACTCCATGCTGGCGGTTTCTCTTTCCTTGCTGGACACGAACAAGGGAGCATTTAGCCAGAGGCTGCCATGTTGGGACTGACCAAAGGCTTACCATTTTAGAATGAAGCTAACACTAAGGAGGGAGCTACTCAGAGATGGGGGAGCAGGGATTACCACACAACATCGGGAGCGCAACATTTCCTCTGGACTTCTTTTTTTTTTTTTTTTTTTAAAGTTCCTTTAAATTTTTTTTTTTTTTAAACGTTTATTTATTTTTGAGACAGAGAGAGACAGAGCATGAATGGGGTAGGGTCAGAGAGAGGGAGACACAGAATTGAAACAGGCTCCGGGCTCTGAGCTGTCAGCAAAGGGCCCGATGCGGGGCTCGAACTCACGGACCGCGAGATCGTGACCTGAGCCGAAGTCGGCGCTCAACCGACTGAGCCACCCAGGCGCCCCTCCTCTGGACTTCTAATTGTGTGAGATAATGTATCTTTTGTTTTCATTTAAACTATTTGAGTGAAGGTGGTCTGTGATATGCAGTAGAAAAATCCTGGCAGTGACACTTTCTTATCTGTCATTTGTTGACTTCAGAGAGGGTTGTGATCACATAAACCGCAGATCTGGAGTTTAGAAATGAAACCTGACCATTCTTACCATCTTTTCTGGGAAAAACTGTGCCAACAGACTATGAACGAAAGCCAGAAAACAGAGAATTTTCTACCTAGAAGTTCTGAGAAGATAATTTAGCTTCATCCTTCATTTTCAAGGAAAGACCAAAACCCAGCACAGACATATGGAAGCTCCATTTCCTAACGCTAACCCCTAATCCCACTGCCCTTTCACCACCTAATCTAGATAAAAACAATGCTGGTTGACAGGGAGTTTTCAGATCTTCTCAACCAAACCCCTCATTTTGTAGATTAAAGCTTGAGATCCTGGGAAGTTAACCCCCTTCACCAAGGTCAGGGTTTACTGAAAGTAGATTTTGAACTCACCTCTCCTCACTCCTGATCCTGACTATACTTCCACAGGATGACTCTCTTGAGGCCCTACTATTGATTGTCTATCCAATTAGTGATTAAGATGCTGTTTAAATTTTTCAAAATCTTTCTGGCTGAACTTACTGCTCTCTTGCTCTGTTATATACCTGTTGCTAAGGGCAGTCCAGGGAGCAATGGGGATATTTTGAAAAATCCATTAGATTTTAACTACAAAGCCATAGTCATAACTTGTTAGCTCTGTGAAAACAGGATGGAAATGCTTACCTTTTCCTTAGTAAAAGTTTTCAAGAATGTCACATCAATAGAAGATTGGTGATGGCATATAGTTCAGTAGAAATTATGCTACCCTCTACACATCATAGACAAAAACTTCATTACCAGAGGTAATGAAAACATACATGTCTAATAAGAGGTTAGCACTGAGTGGTGCCTGTTACTTGTCATATAAATAATCTCATTTACTATAACAAATCTTATGAGGAGGTTTGTTGGGAGTGAGTGCAAATGAATGATCAGGAAAGAGAGCTAGCAGAAACAATCACTGCTTGCCCACACACTGCACATTTGAAACTGGACATTTTATTTCCTGCTAGTTTTAAATTACCACTTCATTATGAGGGGAAAAAATGGATTACAAGAGATATTCAAATAAGGAACTTTCTCTATCCAGACTGGTTTCAGGCTATTGGATCCCCTTATACAATGCCCTTACAAGGATTTTCCTCCCTCTAACCAGGAGGTAGACTTTGGCTTCCGGAACAGAAAGTTCCCAAGAGACTGCTCCTGGCACTCTTATGCACAGGGGAACTCCCTTCATGTCCAGGGAACTGTTTCAGGCAACCTCCCCAAGAAGGTCTAAGGCCAAAGGATCCCCTGCCACCATCCTAGCACTGAGCCAGAGCCACAGGTAGCTTTTATACCCAGAATGCTTTTCATTCAAGAATATGACTAGATATGTGGTTTTTCCTAACAAACATCATGCTTAAAATTCAGAGCTATACAAATATCTCTCAAATATAGAAGGTCAGCCTACTAAGATGGAAATAGTTAATTCCCAGTGGTTTAAGAAGATGAGCATCAATTAACTTTCATGCAAAAAATAATCAACTCATTAGTCATTTTTTTCTGATAAAGCTGCAAAATTAATCTAAAAATATCAAGATGAATAACTACTTTTAAAACTGAAACTTGCATCTGTGTGATAAATACATATAACTTACTTGTATTAATGGTTTAATACATTAAACCACAAATCTGTGCTTTTTAAAGGGAAAAAAAAAGGACTGAAACTAATGATTAACATGCCAAAATATTAGAGCTGAAAGAGAAATAGCATTATTTGATGTAAATTTTTGGCTTATATCAAAATCATATAACCTCTAAACAAAAATCAGTAGATGTCGTTCTTAGTGAAGAAGATGGGAATTTAAGGAGATACTACAATTTCTCTCGTCTACTTAAAATAAGCAAACTCGACAATTAACAGAACACTTTTTATAATACAAAAATAATACCTTGGTCCCAATAAAACCAAGTGGGAAAATCATAATCACTTTGCAAACCTTTCCATTAAAAGCAACATTAGCAATAAGGCTGTTTGGTATTCATACGACAAAGCTGCACTATGGCTCTCCACAAATGGCATGACACCTCTTACCTAGTAGGATCGCACCCCCAATCCAACTCAGACACTAGCAGAAGGATTAACAAGGTTTACAAAGTAGGATTTCAGGTCCTAATCGTTATCTTCTGGTTAAAAGAGTGCTCAGTGCTAGCCACTTGTTAATTATGATATCAAGTTTTACAACCAACACTGCCAACTGTGGGTGTGTGTGTATGTGTGTGCATGCGCAGATGCACTGAAGTGTGTGCGTTTAACTGCCAGATTGTATCCAACACACTCTAGTTCTTCCAAGAGAAAGATGTCTCCTGTTTCAGAAGCCAGTTCTAGCAGCTGCTTTCTCCAATCTGTGCTGCTTGCTCCTAACCCACTTCCGTGCTGCTTTTGTCTTCCTAAAGCTGTATCACCAAATTACTTTTCTGACCCAGACTCTCACTGCCTTCTTTTGCACAGCTCACTATTAAGTAAAGATTTCTCAGGGCGTCTGGGTGGCTCAGTTGGTTAAGTGTCCAACTTCAGCTCAGGTCATGATCTCACGGTTCGTGGGTTCAAGCCCCGCACTGGGCTCTGTGCTGACAGCTTAGAGCCTGGAGTCTACTTCGGATTCTTTATCCCTCTCTCTCTGCTTCTCCCCTGCTCACACTCTGTCTCTCTCTCTCTCAAAAATAAATAAACATAAAAAAAATTAAAAAACAAAAGAAGTACCCTGGAGGGCCACCTTGATTTTGGCCCAGGTCGTGTTCTCACAGTTCGTGAGTTCAAGCCCTGCTGTCAGCACAGAGCCTGCTTGATATTCTCTCTCTCCCTCTCTCTGTCCCTCCTCCACTAGCACACACTCTCTCTTTCAAAATAAACTTTAAAAAATAAAATAAATAAAATAAAATAATATAAGAAGTACCCTATATCAACCATATCTTCTAATCCTGCCACCTCCCTTAGTTTCTCTGAGGAAAGCCAACAGCTGGGTATGTACAATGCAAACACCATCATTCAGCCAGCAACTTTATATGCAGGTGCTGCTGTAGGTGAAGTTTCCTACAGAGGCAACTAAGAAATATGTTGAGTCACTCTCAAAACTCTAACAATATTCTGTATTGCTTTTATTTTTAAATCATAGGCCTTATTTTTTAGAGTAGTTTTAGGTTTATGGAAAAATTGAGCAGCAAGTTCAAAGGGTTCCTATACACTCCTTCTTCTTCCCCAACTCCCCAGTTTCTCCTATTAACACCATGCATTAGTGTGCTACATTTGTTGCAACTGCTAGATTACTATTAATCATTGTTGTTAATTAAGGTCCATAGATCACATTCACTCTTCATGTTATGGGTTCTGACAAATGTGTCTACTATTACATTATTAAACAGATTAGTAGTATCACTACCCTAAAAATTCCGACTTTTATTTTGTAGTGTTTTTTTAAGTTTATTTATTTATTTTTGAGAGAGAGAAAGGGCGAGAGAGCATGGGGAAGGGGCAGAGAGAGACAGAGAGAGAGAATCCCAAGCAGGCTCCAAGTGTGGAGCCTGACACAGGGCTTGATCTTACGAACCATAAGATCATGACCTCGAGCCAAGATCAAGAGTCTGATGCTTAACCAACTGAGCCACATCAGTGCCCCTTTTATTTTTTAAATAGGAATACTGTGTTTCACTGTAACTATGAAATTAAAAAAATAGTCATTGCCAAAAAAAAATCTTTTGAAACAATTTCAAAAGTTAAAAAGCAAAAAGATCTATCATAACCTCAGCTGGTAGATAACCACAATTTGTTGCCTTTCCTTCTTTTTTTTCCTATACATATGCCACCGTATCATCATATATGTATGTATCAACATATATGTTGTGTGTGTGTGTGTGTGTGTGTGTGTGTGTGTCTTGTATCTTTTTATTCACTTGCATTTTCATTTAAAGACATAGGGTCAATGAAAAAGTAAAGGAAAAATCCCTCAGAATTTCTACAAATGCAGTATTGATTAAACTTCTCAATGCAGTCCACCGGTAGCTCCTCAGTATATGAGAACCCACTGGTTGAGTAATTTGACTCCATACGAATTCATACAACTCTTCAGAGCTTCTGCATTGCTCTACATTGAATTCAGACTACAAATGTGCCCGTATGTTTCCATTCTCCACCCAGTAGCCCTGCCCCAGGAAAGCGAGGGGTGGGAGAGACCAAGTTAGGAGACCTATTTCCTGCCTCCCCAAGTCTCAAAATATCAAAAGGTGTTTATGATTAATTTTAAGAGAATATCCCATTCTGGTTGTTCTGTTGGATACTTTTGGCAGGTCACTATCAGGCTTCAAAGAAAATTAAAAGCTTTCTAATATTTTTATGTTTAATTACCATGTACTTTCGAAACTTTATGGTTCAAATGATAGGTAAGACTTGAACTCCAGTCATCCTGTGTCTTGAAAATCATTCTGCCAGTCTCCCTAATGGGAATAACTACCCCCACTATCTTTTTTAGTCATTTAAAATACAAAGAGGCTTTGAAAGAAAGATAGGGAGTTGCTAGGCCAGAAAAGACAGAGGAGAAAAGAACATTTTGGCTTGAAAGGCTGACAGCTTCCGGTGACAGTGACAAGGTAATGAGACAGCCAGTCCCTCTTAGAAGGAAACAGATATAGCCCATCCTCAGAATCAAGTTATTTCCAGCCTTTCATCCATCCATCCTTAAGTTTAAATGATAGCTTAACTCTCACCCTTCATTCCTTTTATTTCCAGATGTCTATAAATTTTGGTTGCACTAAACTGAATGTCCCAGCAAGCAAACCTGTGTGTCAGTACAGAAAGGAAGGATGAAGAATCATTATCATGCTAAGAAACAATTTCAAAAAGAACAAATTCACTATTCAAAAGCATTCATAACACATTCCACTTTGGTTCTCAACAAAAACTATGAATAAAACTCTATTATCTGCAATTATATTTCACTAAAAACAATGATTTATCCTAGATGAGTAAAGGTAAACACAGAGTTCAGTGATGCTGTTGGGAAGAAGTCTGAAAAATAACCAGAAAATACAAGTATTTGTTTCTTACATGTAGTATGTGGTTTCTATAAGACGTTTGTAAGATTCCTGAGGCACAAATCCTCCATTCATTTCTGAATCTTGAAAAACACATCACAGTAAGTAGATACCATTGAAGTCCTATATTGCAGGGAAAAGAACAGACAGGATAGGAGGCAATAAGCAAATGGGCTCCCCTGCTTACAACCTTTGCTACTAGAAAGCTATCTTTCTATGAATTCCCGCCACACTGCAACAGCAAGACTATTCATTATGACTAATGAACTTCTTTGTAGAGAGGCAAGGGACATAAGGATAGCCAGAAAAGCACAGAATTAGAACTGTGGAGATCAAGCTATAGTCTCCATTTGACACCATAAACTATGCAACCCTGAGTAAATGAATTAACCTCTGAGACTGGATTCACTTCCTCAACTCTTAAATGAATGAATGAGACCAAATGTCAACATTTTTTTTCACCCAAACTTTCTATAAATTTTCTTATTTGATCACCAGCCTATCTGCCACAGTCAAGAAAATTAGGATCAATGGATGTTATAGAATTTGTGTTATGGAAACAACAGGTATACTATGCAAGCTTTTTCAAATAACACGTTTTCCCTACCTATCACACTTCTGATAATGCAACCTACTACAGGCTTGAAAAACACTCTAATGTTTATTTATTTTGAGAAAGAGAGACAGACAGAGTGTGAGCAGGGGAGGGGCAGAAGGAGGGAGACACAGAATCTGAAGCAGGCTCCAGGCTCTGAGCTGTCAGCAAAGAGCCCAACACTGGGCTTGAACTCACGAACCATGAGATCACGACCTGAGCCGAAATCAGGCACTTAACTGACTAAGCCACCCAGGCACCCCCTTGAAAATCACTCTAGAAAAAGATGTTCGATATGCCTTCTGACACTAATGTTTTGAGAATCTGTAAATATAAGGTTCTTTCTACAAAACCCAGGCACACCTCAGGCCAGAGACATGTGGTGTCTACACATCCCTGTGAATCTGTCTGTCCAACTGCCCTGACTAGGGCAAGCAGAAGCCAGTAGAAAAATTCAAAGAAAGACAGGCTCTTTGGACTTCTAAATTCATCTTTGATATTCTGGCCATGTTCTTTTGGGTCCAACATGCCCTTCTGTGCAGAAATAACATCCAGCCTCTGAGTATAATCCAGAGGGCAACAAAAAAGATAGAAGCTTTTATGGGGCAGTGGCAGTTGGTCCACCTCCATTCCCCTCTTTGTAATCTGTGATGCCTCTGGTATCATGTTCTAAGATACGAAGGTTATCATTCTGCATTTTAGAATTTTATTTCATTTGTAAGTATTACTTAAAAAATATATTTGCAGAAGCATACCACATCTTAAAACAAACTCTCCATGGCATAGAAATTTCTCTCACATAAACTTTGCACTTGATCACAGCGCCCAAGAATAATCACTGCTCTATATTCCACAGAAGGGAAGAAAAATGGCTCAGTTGTTTCATTAAACTCAAGAACAGAGTCTTAATCTGGGTACCACAAGAAAATACCAGGTGTTCCAGAAAACCCTGATGCCAATTCTTTTATCACTTTGTATTTTCCTGATGAGAGATGGTTGATTGCTTACCTCATATTTCAATAGTCTGCAATCTAAAAGAAGTTACTATTGTACTTGCTGTTCATAGCTGGAGAAACACTACATACATAAACACACACACACACACACACACACACACACACACACACAAGTACTGTACTAGTACTGTATTACTGTATGTGGCCTAGTAGGAGGTGAGAAAGAGGCAAGAGGAGATAAGGAAAGTAAATAATAATAGTGGAAGTACTTGTGAAATAATAGGATTATCTCCCATTTATACAGCACTTGACTGTTAACAAACTTTGACTTTCATTATCATTGTCTTGTACAGAGTCTTTCTTTCATACAGTAGGTGCACCTATGTTCATTGTCTCCATCATCTACTGCTCTTGTCAAAGGCAAACTCAATCACCTTTCCTTTCACTTCCAGCAATGATCTGTTCTCTCTCACAATTTACACTTGCTATCTTTTTGTTTGTTTATTTATTTATTTTGAGAGACAGAGAGACAGCACAAGCAGGGGAGGGACAGACAGAGAGGCAGAGAGAGAGAATCCCAAGCAGGTTCTGCACTGTCAGCACAGAGCCTGATGCGGGGCTCAAACTCATGAACTGCTAGATTATGACCTGAGCTGTAATCAAGAGTGGGACGCTTAACCAATTGAGCCACCCAGGCGTTCCACACTTGCTCTCTTCCTACCAGATCATGGCCATTACACATACCCTAGCATCATCTTAAAACATTCTTCCTTGGCTTCAGGTTCTCCATCCCCCACCTGCCACTCTTAACAACCACCAACAAGAGGTTACTCTTCAGAGAGATGCCAATCCTTGCTGATTCCTTTGACCATCTTTTGCTTGGTCCACAACCTATTCTAATTTGGCTTCCATCTTTTTCATTATTTCTAGTCAATTTCTGACTCTTTAAAAACGCTTGACAAATGTGACTACTCTCTCCTTCAATATCTTTATTCTTTTTTTTATCTCTCATTAACCTAACACTCTCCTCAGTCACCTTTGCCACCTCTTCCTCCTTCTCCTCCTACATCTCTTCTTCCTCCTATGACTGATGTCTAAACACTGGGCTCCATCCTGGGCCATCCTTTCTGGTTACATTCAATCCTCGAATGATCTCATCTATTTCTGTGGTTTTAAAGACCAGCTATTCTGGTTTTTCCCTTTGCCTTATGTGTCTCCTTGAGCACCGGTAGCTTTATACATCCAACTGCCAACTAGACATCTCAACTTACATGACTGACAAATCCTGGATTTCCCCCAGATCTGCCCTCAAACCTGTTATTCCCACAGTGAAATGCTATACAAACAAAACCTAGGAGCTGGCCTTGATTCCTATTTTACTCTTATCTGCTGAATCAATCCAGCAGTAAGGCACATTAGTGGTACCACAAAAATATATTCACACTCCATACTTTCTTTCCTATCTCCATACTATCACCTTACCAACATCTCTCTTTCAGGCCTACTAAAAATAAAAATGCAAAGTAGTCCTTTAAAACTTAAATCAGGTTATATCATTCCCTTAAAAATAAGCAAACAAACCCTTTAATTTCTTCTCACTTAACCAACGGCTTCCCATTACACTCATAATAAAATCACAACTTTTCATACACAAGGTCCTACTTTACCTAACTGCTCCCCCTGCCTTGGTCTCTACACTTTAGCCTCCAGCCTCACTTGTTTTTCACTAGTCTTCAAAAAAGTCAATTTCCACGTAAGACATTTTCCCATTGTTTCAACAAATCTATGTGATAATTACAACTTTGTTCTCAAAGAACACCTATTTGTATTGTTAATATTTTTTTAAGTAATTTCCAGGAAGATATAATAATTGTGTATGCTAAGGGATAGAAAATAGAGACACAATTCCCACTAATTGATTCCATCTTATTTTTGGATCATTTACTTACACAGGTCCTTACAATAAAGTTTCAGAAAGCCATTCATCTTTTTTGACCATAAGACTATAAGAGGACAACCATCAAAAGCTTATAATGATTTAATCACCATCAAGTTCACTGCCTGAACAATTTTGTGAGGAGGCAATTGGGTAAGTTGGTCTAAATGTTTCTTTTTTTTTAATGTTTGTTTATTTTGAGAGAGAGAGCAAGAGAACAAGCAGGGAGGGACAGAGAGAGAATCCCACATAGGCTCCACATTGTCATTTCACAGTCCGACTTGGGGCTTGATCTCACGAGTTGTGAGATCAGGACCTGAGCGGAAATCAAGAGTCAGACATTCAATTAACTGAGCTACACAGGTGCCCCTTATCTAATGGTTTTAAATTGTTAAGATCATGACAACTATCATGCAGTCTCCAAAGTTTACATTTTTAAGGGAATTTGAAAGAAGATGTAACTCAAATTTATAAAAGGTATAAGGTTTTTGTTTATCTCCACAACAAAAACAAATTTAACCAAAATGGCTGGATCTATTTTTATATCCTTCTAGGAAAATCTTACCAGCTTGGCGGGGGGGGGGGGTGGTTGGAGAGATATTAATACATAAAATGCTATTTAATATTATGTAGGTTTTGAAGCCATTCTAATGATACACTAAAATACATCTTGCCATCATCCAGTCATACTGATATCTTCCTATCCAAACTCTCTAACCCAAGCAGAAATCAAGCAAAACCAACCCCCATGCTATCATAACTAGACTCCTCTCTACTCACATCAACCAAATAAACAAAAAATCAACTCCATCATATTGTCTGTGCCACTCATGTTCACATTCATATTCTAACTAGACACAAGCATCTTAAAGACAGAGACTATGTCTTATAATTCCTGTTGGACTCTCATAACAGTGGCTGCAAATATTAAAATTAAAACATGAGATCCCTGTACCTAAGCATCAACGATTCTGATTCAGCATACGTGGCATGTGCCCTAGAATCTGTGTGGAATCATGCTCCCAATGCTACTCAAGGGATCTGATGTCCACAATGTTTGAGAATCATGGCCCAGAGCCCTTACATGGTATTCATATCAGTCATTGCTGAACTAATGGTTTCAAAAATTTTAGAAATGTAGTTTCCAATATCAGTCAACAAAGAGTGTTTGTAGAACATGCATGAGATCTGAAATAAGCCCGTAAAACAGTAAGTGGCAGATCAAAAGCTATACCCAGGCCTGGTAATGCTGAATCCCACAATCTCACTACTCTGCTACTCCTCCTGAGAAAAGACAAGGGCAGAGTCAAGAGCTAAGCACTGACACGGTGGATGACAAGGTGAGGGCTGGAGGTGTGGGTAGCAGATGGCTGCAAGCGTGAAAAGAACTGCACAGGCACCACTGACAGCTCTAGAAACATCCTCTAAGTCCTAACCCATATGACCTTTCTCATCTCCACTGATCCACCCTAGGGACAGTAACCCATAACCCTGAGTGCCTTTCTCTTAAAGAACTTCTTCAAAGCCTTTTACATAAGCTCCTCTTCATGACCTATGTTCTCAAACTAAAGTGTTTTTATCAAACCTGATCTCAGGCCTAGAGCTGCTTAAGATAAGGTAGGGGAAATATTTTGTATACTCTATGGCACTGTTCAAACATAAGTGCTTATTTCAACTGTAATGATACTTTAATATTTAGCAATATATTCTTTTTTTTTCATCCTGGATATTTTAACAATTCAAACTGATTTAAGGGATTTTCAGGTATGTTTTTTTAAACACTTTTATCTTTTAAATACTGAGTATTTTACCATAAATCACTCTGCAATATCAAGTGGCTTAAAAAAAAACACTTTAAATGGCAATGTCTAATGTAAATTCCATGCTAAAGATGACAGGTTACTTTAGCAACCCTAAGTCTGCAAATAATTTCAAGCATTCCATTTTATTCTCAGCTTTGTGCTTATATTACTAATTTTACTTCTGGGTTTACATAACATATGTGGGATATGAGGGAAACTAAATCAATCAGTTAAGGGTCCAATGACAGTGTGGTAATCAGACCCTCTTATATATAACTTACAGCAGACTCCCCTTGGCCACTTCATCACTGAAGAGGGGTACAAACAGCTGGGAGGTAAGTAGGAGGGTTACAGTGAGTAAGACAAGGTCAAGGGAATCAAAATGAATCTGAAAGAATTAAAATGCCTCAGAGACTTAAACCTCCATCAGGCCATCATTCATTCAATAAGTATTTATTGAGTACTTGCTAAGGGTCAAACACAGGATAAAGCTGTAAACTAGGCAAGCAGTGCCCTGTTTTTACTGGGCTTTCATCCCAATGAGGAAGAAATTCATTCATTCATTCATTCATTCATTCAGCAAGTATGTTGTATTGTAAGTGTTACTGAACACTTACTGACTGGTGCTAGGAATTATTTGATAGGTGCTGGGGATACAGTGAAGAACTTGTAATGATAAAGAAATATACAGGACAATGCCAGCTATTGGTAAAGACTATGAATAAAAATTAATCAGCAAAAGACCACAGATTGACAGGGACTAGGGTACAGTGTGTGTGTTGGGAGTAGGAGGGAGAGAAAGAGAAGGAGTTTACATTTGAAAAGGTGATCAGAGGTACTCTCTGAGTATGTCTCTGAGGAAGTAATGTTAGATGTGAAGGGCATGCTAATATTTGGAGCTGCAGCAAGAGGCAGAATAAGTCCGAAGATCCTAAGGTGGAAACTTCATGTGTGCTATGTGGTCAAGGAACAACAAGGAGGCCAGTCTAGTTAAGGACACAGAGCAGATATGAGGTTGGAAAGAAGCCAGCATCTAACATACAGGAAAAGAATCTTTATTTCAGTCTATCACCATTAAAACCACTGGATGGTTGATAGTGGTGTAATAACTATGTAATTGATGTTTTAATACAATGCCAACTGCTATACAGAAGATAAACTGTGGATGGAGGTGGGGTTTACTGTGGAAGAAAAGAAAAATCAAGAGGCTATTTATTTAACAGTAAATCCCAAGCTGGAGAGATAATGGCAGCCAAGAATGTGGTGAGAAATTGTTAGATTCCAGATCTAATCTACAGGTGGAGCCAACAGAATTTATTGATGGACTAGATGTCAAGGGCTGAGAGAAAGAGACAAGTCAATCCTAATAACCTAATCTAAAAACTGTACTTCGTAACGAATCTTTTGTAAAAGGCAGAGTTGTATTTGAAACTCACTCTGCCACTTACAGGACAATACATTTATATCCGATATAAATGTCACATGAAACCTCAACTATCTGACTTCTAAAGAGACACTAGTTCTTCACCTTTTCTTAATAAGTTTGATTCATGATCACTGTTCTCTCAGTGCGTCATTCAACAAGCAGATGAGTATCTCTATGAGAGATAGCTGGAAACTCAGTCAACATAGCTGTCACAAGCAAGGTGTCATTGTTGTGGCTAGAGACAGATGGCGGTGTGAGAGACAGAGGAATTGAAGTAGAATTAGATTAAAAGAGCTTTAAGAGTTCTGACTTAACAAGACAGGAAAAATGAAAAGAACACAAAATTCCATGACAAGGTGAAGAGATTAGCTGAAGGAAGTTAAGGGTCTCCTAATTTTAAGATTACAGATTCAAATGAGATAAAAGAATTACTTAAGAGTAGAGCTCTGGAATCCTTCAGTTGTGATATGAACTGTATAAAATGATGCAGCAGGTCCATGAGTGGCTGGGGGAGAGTGCCCCTGTGTGTCCAACTCGCAGCGCTCCACCAGGTCTCAGATCTCTGGCCGGTAAGTCACTTAATTTGCTTTATATAACAAGCCTGCTCTTCCTGTGATGATAATTCTAAATTACTCAAGGTGATAAGAACTCTGGGAATGTTTCGTTTTAAATAGAGACACAAAGATCAAATCAAATCCACAGTATTAAAACCTATGATGTTAACTTTAGGAATCAATGTGTAATCAATTGGACAAAGTTTGATATTTAGTTGATAGAGTTTTTATCATGTTTAAGATAGTTTGATATATTAACAAACTATGCTTGTAATTTAAATTTAATCTATTTCAAATTTATGAATTTAAATTGAAAGGTGTAAGAGTTTTTACTACAGTCTGACCAGCATCAGAATTCTTAAGATGAATTGTATTTATAAATGTGGTTTTATTAGGTTTACAGGAGTAATTTAAGTACTTGGAGAAGTTCTGGTTGTTAGATCAAGGCATATGAATGTCTAAAAAGAACTAATTATAGTAGATTTATAAATGCAGTTTAAAAGTATTTATGGGAATTTAATTAACCAGACCTGTAATTGGGCCTGATTAAAGCTGTCTATTGTTACTCCTCTGAATTGTTTTCAACTATAACCGAACAGAAAAACATCCTTCTGGCTACTCCCCATAGACTTTTTACCCACTGGCAAGAGACAGGCTGACATTTGCAAACTTTTGCTGGACACTGTAGGAAAGAAATATTTGCCAACCCAAAATGTGACTCTTTGGCCTGTAGATTATTTTAGGTGATTATTTTTAAAAAACAAAAGGCTCAGGGACAACCTTTGACCCTCTCCCAACTATGTAAAAGAATTTAGAGGGAAGATCTGCTCCAGGAAGGGAGGTATCACCATAGGTAACTCCAGTACAATATGAACTGGTGTGGTAGATAGGGAGGAATTTACTGAAGTCCGTGTGTTAAAATTCTTCTCTGTGTCCTATTGCTTCTGTATGGCCCAGAAAACATTTGTTTACCAAACATTTACTCTTTTTCATCTTCCTGTGAATTGTTTTCCTTCCCTTAGAAATCCTAGACCCCTACCACCTTCTCCTCAACTGTGGATGGCATAAAAGCCTCAACTGCTTGACTGCCAGTGGGCCTCATATTCTTATGGCGGTCCCATACATACATAATTAAATTTTATTTTCTCTTGCTAATCTGTCTCAATTTAAAATTTTTTTAATGTTTATTTATTTTTGAGAGAGAGTGTGTGAGCAGAAGAGGGGTAGGGGGAGCCCGACACAGAATCTGAAGCATGCTCCAGGCTCTGAGCTGTCAGCACAGAGCCTGAAGTGGAGCTCAAACCCATGAACCATGAGATCATGACCTGAGCCAAAGTCAGACACTTAACCAACTGACCTGCCCAGGCGCCCCATGTCTCAAGTCAATTGAATTCTTACACCAGCCAAAAGAGTCTTGAAGGGTAGAATAAAATTTTTCTCCCCAATAATCCATACTTTAAACTATAAATAGTCAATCTTCCCCACTCCCAACCTCCTACCTCTTACTTCCATAGGAAGTGATGAGTTTATCTTGACCCTCATCTATACACTCAGGCTCTACTTGCTGTCTAGGTAAAAAGAACTGAAGTACTCAAAGGAACTGAAAACTTATGTCATCACAAAATCCTGCACAAGAACGTTTAGAGTAGCTTTACTCATAGTTGCCAGAAGTTGGATGCAAATAAAATGTCCTTCAGTAGATGAATGGATAACTAAACTGTGTCACATTCATACAATGGAATATTACTCAGTGCTAAAATGAAATGAGCTATCAAGACCTGAAAAGACCTAGAGGGACCTTAAATGCATATTAGAAAGTGAAACAAGTCACTCTGAAAAGGCTGAATACTCTCTGGTTCCAACTATTCAATATTCTTGAGAAGGCAAATTATACAGACAGCAAAACATCAGTCAGTGCCAGCAGTTGGGACAGGGAGGGAAGGGATTGGGAAGATGAACAAATGAAGAACAGGGGATTTTTTAGGGTAAAACTGTTGTCTGTGAGACTGTAATGATGGGTACATGTCCTTATATATTTGGCAAAACCCATAAAACTATGCAACACAGAGCAAACCTAATGTAAGCCAAGGACTTAATAACATTGTATCAAGGGGTGTCTGGGTGGCTCAGCTGGTTAAGTGTCTGACTCTTGATTTTGGCTCAGGTCATGATCTCACAGTTCATGAGTTCGAGCCCCATGTCGGGCTCTATGCTAATGGTGCAGAGCCTGCTTGGAATTCTCTATCTTCCTCTCTCTCTGCCCCTTCCCCTGCTCCTGCGTTCTCTCTCTCTATCTCTGTCTCTCGTTCGCGCTCTCTCTCTCTCTCTCTCTCTCTCTCTCTCAAAAATAAATAAACATTAAAAAATAATAATGTATCAATATTCACTTATCAGTTGGAACAAATCTGGTTTCCAGGGAGGAGGGGTATATAGGAACACTGTTCTTTCTATTCACGTTTTCTGTGACCTAAAAAAACAAAGTGTGTTAATTTTTTTTAAACCACACATACACAACCAAGTATTCCAGTTTAGAAAAAAAGAAATCTTAAAAAGAATGCTAGTTTCAAAATTAGAAATTAACCCTTTGGTTTTAAACGTCCCCAACCTTGCCTTCCTATTGGAACTAGCATCTCCATAGAGATGGCCAACAGTGCCAGGAATACTGAACCTATGAAAAAGGAAATGAAGAAATCAATGCTTCATTCAAGAATTCGGTCAAAGGAGTGGACTAACAGCCTACAAAGTTTTTTGGTTGTTAAATTATAGCATTTAAGAGCTTCCCTCTAAATTTCTGGAGGTTGAACTCAGAAATTTACATACAATCCACTCCAATAACTGGAATCAATTGGCATCCTTGCCTAACTTTTCTGGAAGGCATTCTTCTAAGATAGCTATGATTGCAAAGGCAATGTCTTGACATTTCTATCTATATGACTAATCAAGTCTTTAATTGAAAAGACAAAACTGCTAGGAGTTTTGACTAACAGAAGCATAACTACTCCATTCTGTATGAGTTTTATGTTAATCTACCCTCAAAGGGTCCTTTCCAAAATGTGACTATTAAAATTTTTAAACAATGATAAATAAATTTATGATACAGAAATTCTGTCAAACAGAATTAGTCCTATTAATAAAACAGCTTATTAAAAATATTCAGTTATTTATAAAGTCCCTAATATTAACAGTTCATACTATCTGAGAAAGAAATATATTTGCTATGATTTCCGTATCAGGCTATCTCTAAAAACAAACAAACAAACAAAAAACAAAACAAAGAAACAACAGTCATTCAAAACAATTTGATCTAAAAATAATCACTTCCAAGATCAGTTTGTATACCCTTGTCTCTGCTACTAATACCACAGCAAAAAAGTCCAGGGCAACAACTACTGTGAGCATGAAATAAATGTTATCTAGCTCTGAAGAAGTCCCTCTAAGAGTACTTGAATTTAATTTTTAGAAATAGGGGCGCCTGGGTGGCGCAGTCGGTTAAGCGTCCGACTTCAGCCAGGTCACGATCTCGCGGTCCGTGAGTTCGAGCCCCGCGTCAGGCTCTGGGCAGGCTCTGGGCTGATGGCTCGGAGCCTGGAGCCTGTTTCCGATTCTGTGTCTCCCTCTCTCTCTGCCCCTCCCCCATTCATGCTCTGTCTCTCTCTGTCCCAAAAATAAATAAAAAACCGTTAAAAAAAAAAAAAAAAGAAATAATTACACTATGGTTTTAGTGGTTTTCATAAGGCATTTTACTTAAAGAGATGATTTGAGAAGAACTAAATAGTGCCATTATCTCTCATCTTCACAAAAATTTTCCAGGAGGGCCCCAGAGGCCTTTTATGAACCTCAATTGCTAAATTGGAGGCATCCTCCATTAAATTAGCAAGCTCCGGCCCAAGTCGGATGCATGCTTACATAGAAACACAATCACAGACCCACAGCTGGCTGCATTTCAGTCTGCAAATTAGAGCACAAAGCATGGGAGTACAGTCTCTATCTCCTGGCTACACTGTGAAACTCAAGTCACTTTAGCTGAGTACATAAACTTCAGTTATGTACATAATCCCATTCTTTATGAATAGGCTTCAAGTAATTCAGATGTTAATTTGGCCATGAGTCCTGAACTGAAGCCAAAATTCCAACAGCATAGGCTGTACAACTAAAGGTAACCTTTCATGATTTCCTGAGGAGAATTTAATTGCTTGTTTGAGCCAAGAAGGGCATAAACTGCAAATCTACCAAAACAACTTAATCAGCAAATATTTGAAATATGGCCAGCAAGAGCATTTCCATCCTTGTGGCCATCTGATGCAATGCAATCACTGGCTATTTTTAGTACTATTTTAAATTATTATTGTTGCTATATATATTATTATATCATCATCACCATTATCATTATTATCATCATCATCAAGTCTATTACTTATGGTATTAACAAAAATAACTTACTTTGTAGCACTTTACAATTTCATAAACCCTGGAGATGATTACAATAGCCCCTAGAGCAAAATGACAAAGTACATTATTTCTTGATCCTCTTTAAAGATACTCTAAGAAACAAATGCCCAGCTTTGTTGAGTAACTTGTCCACAGACACACAGCAGCTAACAAGAGGCAAGGGCTTAAAACCAGTTCATCCCACTCCATAACAACATTCTTTCCACTACCAAGCTACCTTTCATTAGTTATTGTCCTGTTGGGATTTAAGAGAAAAAAGGTAGAATTACTGATTCCCCAACTGAATCACAGGTAGCAACTGTTTCCAAAACAATTCTGGTACTATCCCATATGCATAATGTGTTCACTCTTAGGATAATCGAGATAGCTACGAGGGTTTTGGACACAGGCCCCACTCCTTCACTAATTGTGTGGTTGTGGGTAGACTGTGACCCTTCCTGGAAGCTTTGGCTTTTCTCACTTATCAAATGGAGATAACGCCAGTTATACCTCACAGGGTAGTTGTATAGACTAGATGAAATAATACATACAAAGCCGGAAGTCAAGTGCCCAGCTCAGAACCTATGCAGAACCAATGTTGTCATCATTATGATTGATTTTCCAGAACTCTGCTCTAGGCATACCTTCCTCTGTGAATATCAGCCTTCCCTGACAAAGCCCATCTCACAAGGATCTTCATTTACTTTGGACTCTCCATTTATTTATGAAAGCTTTGTAATACTTGCTAATATATAGCCACAAAGTTGTTTAGTTCTTTCACAAAATTTTGCGTCACTATTCGAAGAGGAAGGATTTCTTCCTTCTATTTACTTTTATCTCCCAACAGACAAGAAGTGCTTAGTATGTGATACCTTTAATGAAATACTGTGCATTCAAGAAAACAATATGGAAATGCATGTCCTCTCTGTTCCAGTCCCACATCATCACAGCCTTTAATCGAACACTTACTGGATCTGAATTTTACAATCATTATGTCTGTCCTCACAAGAATCTTGCATATGAAGAGACCATTGTTACCACCCTTTCAGAGAAAGCTTAAACAATTTGCCCAAGTTCCCATACTTACTAAGTGCCAGACTCTAGACTGGAGATTAGATTTGGCTGATCCAAACCTACTCTTTCACTCTACGGCTTGCTACCTGCACTTCTCCTGGTTTTCCTTTCCAATTTTGTTACATTAACTTACACCACTGAAGGAAAAGTGAAAAAGTCCAACAGAGTCTCTTTCCTCTGTTGCTGGAAGTCTTTGTACCACAAAAAGAGGGCATCCATGTTGAATGATATAGCCAAAAAAAACCCCAAATAATAGTAGTTTCCTCTACTTTAACCTTCCCTGTCCAGATATTTTGAAGAGTTCAGTGGGAGATGTCTTTTCAAAAGATTATTATTCTATCTACAACACCAAAGGAAAGTTATGATCAACTGTCCTCTCGTCGTGAATGTAAAACAAAAGTAAAGACATTTCCTTTGGGGTAGGAGGAATTAATAAGACATAAGGAAAAATAATCTGATAACTAGGCTCTATTAAAAGGAAAATTCAAGACTTAAAACAAAAGGTTCTTTATTATTAATATACAATGATGTCCAGCAGCAGATGGATGGGTTCAATGACCTCACACTCTTCCCTAGAGCCACCATGATGTGGGTGAACAAAGAGGGCCATGTTTATGACTCCCCCCTTTCTGTTACCTCTAAATCAGTACTTCTGGGAAGAGCACCATATGCCCCTATCCACAGAAGAGCTTATAAAGTGATCCGCTTGGCCAAGAAGAGAGTTAATTTTTTAAAACTTTCTATCAGAAAATATTAACATACATATAAATAAGTACCAATGATAAGTGCAAGGCTCACATCCATGTAATCAGCACCAGATGAAGAAATGAAGAATTCCTAGCATTCTAGAAACTTCCTTGTGTGCTCTTCTGAAGACAATTCCTCCAGGAGTTAGCACTATCCTGATTATAAATAACACCGTAGATTAGTTTTGCTGGGTTTTGTAACAATTATCACATGCTCTTTTGTGTCTGACTATTTTTAGCCAGCATTATTCCGTTGTATGTAAATGTTGTTCATTCACTGATACAGGTAAGTTTTGAAGGGGAGAGTTGGCCAAAAGGATGCTCAATGGTGTTGCCCTGGGGAGGCTGTTCTGTGGGTAAAGGAAGAAGTGTAGCTGAGGGAGGAAGGTATAGAGGGGAGCATCATACTTAGATCTCAGTTATCATGACAGGAAGAAAATTCCTAAAAGGAAATTGGAATCACAGGGAAGGAACACCAGGATTCACTGGTCCCAGCACAGTATGAGGGAGTGGACTGGGACAAGAGGGTGAGGAAACTGCTATTAACTCATAAGTTTACTTCAAGTCATCCATGCAGGAGCCACACAAACCCCGTACAAACATGTAATGCTGAAACCCAGAAAAGGTCATCCCTTGAGCTCACATACAATCTTTCCAGAAAACTCCCTCTATCCCTCCATCTTATCTCATCACTCTCAATATTAGTTGTTTTCTTGTTTTCTGTTTTTTGTTTATGTTTGTTTTTTTGGTTTTGGAGTATTTTCTCTGTGCTGCTTACAAAAACAACTGGGAAATAAAATAGCCACCCAATAAGCCTCTCATATGAGACTAGCATTCTACTAGATTCTGTCAAGAATACCAAAGAAATCAAATAGAAGTCTCACCTTCCAAAATAATTAATTTTAAAGAAGAAGTCTCACCTTCCAAAATAATTAATGTTAAAGACACAAATAGCACCCACACACAAAGCTACTGAAGAAATATAAGAAGTGTACAATGAGATGCAGAGTAGTACAGAATAGTACTAACTGTATGCAGGACTCATAAACTGAGTTTAAAAACAGAACAGAAGACCTGGAGGAGAGGGACGTAGCGGGTGTAGGACCCCAGAAGCACAGGCCTGAAGGAAGATGTGGAATAGACAGACAGTGGGTAGGCAGGGATGCCAAGGTGGCTACAGAGCAGACTTCACTGGCGGGGCCAAGAACCCTTCCTGAACTGGAGGGTAGGGAGGCCAGATGGTGAGAAACTGCGTTTAGTAACTGCTAGGGGGAGGCCACATAATGGGTCATGGAGGGGCCCTTGAAGTCAGGCAAAGACATTTACCTCAAGGAAGCAGCCAGTAAGGGAAGCACTTCAGGTTCCTAGAGGAAAATGAAATGCTCAGTGTGACCACAGTGCACCTGGGGGGGCTCACAGCCCTGTCAGTACCAGCTCACCCATTCCTCAGCTGCCGCTCCACAGCTGTGTCCTTTGTTGAGAAGAGTCTTTAACAGCAGGAACTGCCTACCCCCCAGTTCATGCCTCTTTTCAGGGTGTGACTTGCTCAGAGACCGGCATTTGAGAAGGCAGAAAGGAAGACACTAACATGGTGGTTGCAGACCAAAGGATAGCCACAAAGGAGATGAAATTGGAGGCCTTAGAAGTGGAGCATATCAGGGGCTCCCTGGAAGAGTTAAGGGGGTTTAAGGGTCTGGCCCTTTTTCTCAATTTGCCACAACTCTGGAGACCCATCTCAACTCTGGAGCACTCTGGAGGCTCAGCTGAGGCTTCTGGTACAATTTCCCTGTAGTCAACTTCTCTCTCTACCCAACTGTGCCTTCCTCACATCCTTGCAGGTTTATCTCCTGAAGCACGCCCCCATTAACCTGCATGCAGCTCTGCCTCTGAGCCTGTTTCCAGGGACCCGTGGTTAAAGAGGACTAATCCGGCAGCACAAGGTAAGAAATACTGAAAAAAGGGAAAATGAATCAGAGAGCCCCAGAAAGGAAATTATTTCGGGACCTTTACACTTTATATCTAGATAAAAAGAGCAAAGAAGATGAAAAGGAAAGGGATGTAAATGGTGGCCATTTTGGTGAACACTGTACAGATTACGTAGGAAGAGAGAGAGGAGTCTAACATAACATGACCCTGGTGGAGACAGCCTGATTTCTTTCAGTCAATGAAATCAATGCTAACCCTGAATGCAATGGGATCATTGACCCGTGGCATTCAAAACAGAGTTTGATTTGGTCATGTTGAGTTGGAGACGGTAGCAGTACATTCAATAAGAGTTATAGAAGGTTGTCTGAATTTGGGGGATGAAATAGTCGAGGCTAGAGATGTGGATTTGGGAAATCAGCATGAAGAGGTGGCAGCTGATACCATGAGGGTAGATGAGCTTTCATGAGGATGTGAGGAGAGTCAAGTCTATATGTGTGCAGGATGCCCACATGAAGCAGCAACAGGAGAAGACCTCCCAAGAGAAGAGAAGGGACTTCAAGATGTCAGATTTAGCAAATAAACACACAACACGAGGTGCCTACTTAAATACTGCATGGGTCGTACAGTTCTTCAGTGGTAGCAGCAAACAGTGTCAAATTAAAAAATGGTGTTAAAGATGACCCAAAATTTGAAAAGGTAGTAAGTTTTTGTTCAGTGAAGGTCACTGATAGATAACCTTTAAGGGAAAACATTCTAGTTTTTAATTTGAAAAATTCTATAAAAGATTAATTGATTTCTATGTTTGAAATACCATGCATGCTTTCTAAACGTAATGTGACTTCTGATTAAATTACTCTTTTAACAAAATTATCTCAAAGGGGGTAATTTCATTGCCTCTTAAGAGAGAGGGCAAATGTTCAACATGAGAAGTCCCCCTCTTCCTACTGAGGGAATTTAACATTCCTCAAAAAGCTGGAAGCTCTCAAAAGACTGGTTTGCTACATTATTATATGCATTATAAATGACCATATAAAACCTTAAAGAAATGTCTTTTCTCTTTTTTCTAAAGGCTACAAATTGCTTAGAGTGATTACATGAACTCAGGGGGCCCACAGCAATTAGAAAGAAGACAGTTTCCTACATGTTTATTTCTATGAAATTAAAAGAAATCACACTCATCAGGGAAATGAAAAACATGAATTGCACTTATTAAACATGAGTTATCTAAAATAAGCTTTTAATTTTCAGAGATATCAGTGTATATATTTATGTGCATGTGTACAGAAAGAACTGTATCCTGAAAATATGAACATTAAAAAAAGCTTGCTAGATACCCTGTGAGTCACATATGCATAACAAATCACTTCAGTTATTCTTGTAAACAAAGAAAAATAAACATTCTTCAAAACAACAGTCTTTGGGTTTGAAAATCTCAGCTCTTGACTGTCATCTCAAATTTGCTTTTGCATTATACTTCATCTCTAAAATATAAGAGACCATATACTGCCCTCCAATGACACATAAAAGCTTCCACTAACAACTCCATGCACCAACCAAAGCAATAAATCACCAGACTTAAGGATTTGCCAAGACGCTTTATGAAGCCCAAAAGCAATACCCAGGTTTATCAAATCATTGAAATAATATGCCCACATATTTCTCTGGTCATATATTTGCTCCAAGTACAGCAATATGTACAATAACATGGCAGCAAATGAAAGGTTTGGGTAACACATTATATATGTACCCACAAAAGATTGCCCCATTTGTTCTTTGTGGGTTTTAAGATTCTGTTTTATTTAAAATATTTTAGATTGATGAAGCTTTTACTTAACAAAGTAAAGCAGGACTTCCTCTCAAATATTGCATATTTAATACCAGCAATTTTTCCATCTTGTGCATAAAATTTAAAGTTGAGGGAAAATATCCCTAACAAACCAAGTTTACTATATTTTCGTGACTTTATTTTTAATGGTTTAGGTAAATCTGAAATTATAATAGCATAGGGTTGTTGGCTCAGTATTGTCAATAATCTACTACTGAGGTAAAAACCTGGAAACACAGGAAGTATCTAGAAGTACCATTTTTCAACCTGGAGCTAAGATACTGGAAGTCTCCTATTCTGAAAACTTCCAAGTATGCATTTGTTAGAAAACAAAATTGTGTGATAAGCAGCTATACTTTCATATTTTTCTATTTTCAGTTTGATTTAGCTCCCATGATAGAGCAACACTTTAAAAATAATTTCTTTTGCAGTGATTACCCCACCATGTGCAGTATCCATAAGTTCTGCTATATTAATCATTAATCACTTTGTGAAATAGTAGGATGACTATAGTAGTAGATCAATCTATGTTCCCAAAATTTAATTGGTAATGGGTGAATCCCTGTCAGGCAAGTTTCAGTTGTCTTCTTAGTGTTGTTCATGATTCTGCTTAAGAGGACTAAAGAAGGAAATCTGGAGTAGGAGCTGGGGTTCTAGTCTGTGGCTCTGGGCCAGTGAAATAGCAAATCACTTAAAGGTAAAGTCTTAACCACTATAATCCTGCTCTGAGAAGTAGCACATCCCAGTAGGAAGAGCTGTCCTGTAGAGTCAGATGGACCTGGGTTTCAATCCATCTGGTAATCAGTCCTTCAGGTTTACAATCTGCTGGTTGGAATGGATAGGTGGTATGAGTTATTGGTTCCCTTTACTACCATTAACCATCTACAACATTTTAGATGTATTAACATAAGAGGAGCAGAAGGAAAGACCTACTCTATATCTAGATCAACCTTCGAAGTCCCCAAGAGAGTGGAAATGTTTAACTGCTTCCCACAAGACTTACAATCTTTATAAAAATCTTATAGAATAATTAAAGGAATTTAGAAAGCAAAGTCACAGACAACTATTTATTAAATGACTATTATGCATTCATATCTTTTAAAAAACACTATGTAGGTCATCTTAAACAAACCCAATCAATCTGCTGCTCATCATGGAAACTGCTTCAAATCTCTGACCAGAAAAAAAAAAAGGCCCTGCAGAAAAATTAATCCTGGTCTTTATCAAGAAAATTTTATAATCATAAGTACTTCTGTGAAACCAAACTGTCATCATTAAAACTGACCCCTGCTGCTGGCTCCTGCCCACACTAGCCCTAAACTTTAGGACAGAAGGAAGGAGAATTCACTCACAGAAGACAGAACCATTGCCAAGTTCTTGCTTATTATTTCCCTTAATTCTTTTTCTTGGGCCCTGTTCAAATTGTTAGGGCTTTTAAAAAGTGCTATTATCAGTTCAATTCTTATGAGTATATTCAAGGACTTGACTGAGATGGCACGTGTCCAAAAAATATAAATGTCCTACACTAAAACTTCCTGTAACTTTCTACTTCTAAACTTTTCCCACAATAAACTACAGTATGTTTTCTCCACACATGGTATTAATTTGCTTTTTTAAAAATTAAACCAGGAATTATTTGATGGTCTTTTCAAGAGTTCCACCACATTCCAAAATGTCAGAAGAAAATGAGAAATACAGAGAAATCTAAATGACATAGCTTTTTGGCACATTTCACCAAGATCAGATATAATCTGCGGTGAGAAACACATTTTAAAAATGTGATTCACTGCCAGATCTCTGACCACCTTCTCTATGGTAATGACTCACAGGACTCTCACTCCAGACCTGAACTCTCCTGATCTTGGTAGTTCAAACAACCTACTCTACTCTCTGGGACTCAGTTTGTTCTTTTGTGCAACAAAGGAACCAGATGACAATAATCACTAAAGTTCTTCTCAGCTCTACAGTCCTATGTTGAGTGATTTTTACTGAGATGAAGAGCTATCACCTCAAGTTCGGCATATGTAAATAACATCTATTCAATCTCTCTAACCCTAAAATTGTTGCCACTTCCAGCTTCCTGTTTCTGTAAATGGTTCTGTCTTCCTCAACTCCCCTTAAGACACTCAAATTGTTCTTGGCTCCTTACTAATCTCCTCGACTAGACACATGCTTCCTTTTCAGTGTCTTGTTCTATATTCTCTTTCCCATGCTTCATGACATACACTTATGGATCCCTGGGTCTCTAGGGTTTTTTCCTCATCAATTATCCCAGACACCCTGGCCATATTAATGATCCGGCATCCACAATCAAACTCATGCTATAGTAACACGTGACAGTGACAAAAAACATTTCAAAAAACCTCAGAAGTCCTAGAAACTAACACTTTGCATAGAACATACACCCAGATTATCTTTTAGTAGAATAACAGTGAACAAAACAATAGCCAGAGTTTTCAACAGAAAACGTTTAGGGGCAACACACCCACTGTCAAGAGATTTAAATTCCTTGGGGCACCTGGGTGGCTCAGTCTCTTGAGCATCTAACTCTTGATTTCGGCTCAGGTCATGATCCCAGGGTCATGGGTACCAGGGGCCCTAAGCTCCACACTCAGCATGGAGCCTGCTTAATGCTTAAGATTCTCTCTCTCCCTCTCCCTCTCTTCCTCTTGCTCTCGCTCTCTCGCCCTCCCTCCCTCCCTCCCTCTGCCCCTTTCCCTTGCTTGAGTGCTCCCTCTCTCTCTCCAAAAAAAAAAAAAAAAAAGATTTAAATTCCTCTCTGCCAGTGAGACTAGTGATAGGGTTGGGTGGGGTGGAGAAGAGGTATTTCCTACCTTAGGCAGCTACCCTGGCAGGCATGCCTTTCTCTGTTCATTTCTTTGTATATGAATCCTACCTATCTGCTATGGTCGGTTCTCTCTTTTCAAAATTCGTATGTTGTAATCCTAACATCCAAAGGTGACTGTATCAGGAGGTGGGGCTTTTGGGAGGTAAATTTCATGTCCTTAAAAAAAAGATCCCCACAGAGGTTTCTTCCACCCTATGAGAGTATAAGGAGAAGTCAGAGACCTGGAAAAAGCCCTCCCCCGACCATACCGACACCCCCATCTCAGATTTACAGGCTCCAGAACCCTCAGCTATGTCTGCTGTTTATAAGCTACCAGGTGTCTGGTATTTTGTTACAGCAGCCTGAACAAATTACCCACTATCATTTAAGTTCAGTCCAAATCCCATCTCTTCCACCACCACACCAGAGATCTCTTTATCTTCTAATTCAAAAACTACCATGGCACTTTTCATTACTGCTTAAATTCCATTACAATGCTAACTGGACTCTGGGTTTTAGTTCCATTTCACTGACAATAGGGGAAGATCTAGGCTATGACTAAGTCGATGCTTGCTTCACATAACAACCCTCAGTATATAAAGGCCCAGGGGGTTACGGATAGTTTACAATTAAACACAACTGACCGTATCATAAAATATAACGTAAATGTTAGAACTAAGTGAAAAGAGGTAAGTATATAGGCGAAAAAACAACAACAAAAGAAGCAAGCCAGGGGCTCCTGGGCAGCTCACTCGTTTTAAGCACTTGACTTGGCTCAGGTCATGATCTCATGGTTAGTGAGTTCAAGCCCCACGACAGGCTCTGTGCTGATAGCTCAGAGCCTGGAGCCTGCTTTGAATTCTGTCTCCTTCTCTCTCTGCCCCTCCCCTACTTGTGTTCTCTCATGCTTTTAAAAATAAATAAATATTTTTTAAGTGAAAAACAACAGCAGCAGCAACAACAACAACAACAACAACAACAAAGCAAGCCAAACCAGCGCAGAAAGAAAAAGATTTTTTCTGTGAAAGCCAGAAAGGTTTCTGGGAAGAGAGAGCACTTTAACAAGTTCTTCAAAGATGGTGAAAGCAAAGTTGCGGAGAGGCTGGGAGGACTCAGGCTTGAGAAAGGGCAAGGAACCTTCCTTCCTTCAAGACAGAGCTTCCCAGCCTGCTCCTGCACTCTGGGGTCCTAGGAGTTCAACCTGTCAGTTGTCATTTTCAGTCAGCTTCTTGGCTGCATAAATTACACAGTGATACTTTGCGCGTACTGGGTTATTTGATCTCACTAAACAAACAGTATGTTGTGATTAAAGTTGTTTGTCAAAAACTGACAGCAGTGACATAAGACTTCAAAAGGCTTTTCAGTGCAACCTTGCAGGGTGCCTCTTTTCCTCCTTTCCAGTGGTGAGGGCAGGTCAATTCGACACGGCTGCTATTCCTTGTCCTCTGCCTTCCTGGAATGATGAGGCTGTAGCAGCACTGATGTCAATGCTGCAAACTAGAAGACAACTTCTGACAAGTCACTGGAATGACTTTTTTTTTAAGTTCTGATGTAAAATGTGACCCGACAACATTGCTCAGGTGCAACCGTGTCCATCATTAGGTTAACGGCTCTTTGACTTAACCAAGAGTTTTCCTCTCACTCTTCCGCCAACACGTAATTACAGTCCTATAATTCAGCTGACCACATGTTTATTTTTCTCCACTAATAAATTTTAAGGTCTTTAAAAATAGGAGGGGTCAGTTTTTACAGTCAACAAAATAAGTTTTATTTCTGACAATAAAAATAACACAAGTTTAGAGGAACTGGAAGAAAGAGACAATGATTTTATAGATTTTACAATGTAATAATTAATTATTCATGAATAATTAAACACTTCATGATCACTAGTGTTAACACATTGCCTTCTATTTTTAGCTAAGCCTATAAATATACATTTTAATAAAATTAGGAGAAAATTTATTTGAGGTATAATTGATAAACCATAAAATATACCCACTGTAAGTATAAAATTTAATGATTTTTAGGGAATTTACAGAGTTCTACTGCCAATACAACTCAGATTTGTCAAATCATGAAAACAATCTAGCACAGGAACAATTTCATTTCACCTGAGAGTGGGTGACAGTTTACAGTCAATGCCCACTCCCAGCTCTAGCCGCAGGCAACCATGGGTCTGTTTCCTATCCTCATAGATTTGGCTCTTCTGGGAACTGTATGTATACACAACCAGACTTATATAACCAAACACAATGTTTCTGAGGTTCAAACATGCTGAACCATGTTATCAGTAGTCAGCTTCTTTTTACTGCTGTATGGATATTTGACATTTTGTTTATCAATTTGAAAGTTGACAGACATTTGGATTGTTCCCTTATTTTTGACTATTCAGCCTGGTAATGTTAGGAACATTCATGTACATGTCTTTGTGCACCAGTATGATTTCCTTTTTCCTGGGGAGATGATATGATACCCAGAAGTGGAAATGCTGGGTTGAATGGTAATCTCATATTCAATTTTTAAAAACTGATAAATGTTTTTCAAAGTGGCTGCACCATTTGATATTCCCACCAGCAAAGTGTGAGGGTTCCAGTTTATCCACATCCTTTGTCAACAATTGGTATTATTGGTCTTCTTGACTAATATGGTCACATCTTACTATGTTTTTTTCTTTTTTCTTATTACTTTTTTTTAATATGAAATTTACTGTCAAATTGGTTTCCATACAACACCCAGTGCTCATCCTAACATGTGCCTCTCAATGCCCATCGCCCACTTTCCCCGCCCTCTCACCCCCCATCAACCCACAGTTTATTCTCAGTTTTTAAGAGTCTCTTATGGTTTGGCTCCCTCCCTCTCTAACTTTTTTTTTCCTTCCCCTCCCCCACGGTCTTCTGTTAAGTTTCTCAGGATCTACGTAAGAGTGAAAACATATGGTATGTCTTTCTCTGTATGACTTATTTCACTTAGTATAACACTCTCCAGTTCCATCCACATTGCTACAAAAGGCCATATTTCATTCCTTCTCATTGCCACGCAGTATTTCATTGTGTATATAAACCACAATTTCTTTATCCATTCATCAGTTGATGGACATTTAGGCTCTGTCCATAGTTTGGCTACTGTTGAAAGTACTGCTATAAACATTGGGGTACAAGTGCCCCTATGCATCATTTCCTGTATCCCTGTATCCCTTGCTTTAATTCCTAGCAGTGCTATTGCTGGGTCATAGGGTAGGTCTATTTTTAATTTTTGAGGAAACTCCACACTGTTTTCCAGAGTGGCTGCACCACTTTGCATTCCCACCAACAGTGCAAGAGGGTTCCCATTTCTCCACATCCTCGCCAGCATCTATAGTCTCCTGATTTGTTCATTTTAGCCAGTCTCACTGGCATGAGGTGATATCTGAGTGTGGTTTTGATTTGTATTTCCCTGATGAGGAGTGACGTTGAGCATCTTTTCATGTGCCTGTTGGCCATCTGGATGTCTTCTTTAGAGAAGTGTCTATTCATATTTTCTGCCCATTTCTTCACTGGATTCTTTGTATTTCGGGTGTGGAGTTTGGTGAGTTCTTTATAGATTTTGGATACTAGCCCTTTGTCTGATATGTCATTTGCAAATATCTCTTCCCATTCCGTCGGCTGCATTTCAGTTTTGTTGATTGTTTCTTTTGCTGTGCAGAAGCTTTTTATCTTCATGAGGTCCCAATAGTTCATTTTTGCTTTTAATTCCCTTGCCTTTGGAGATGGGTCAAGTAAGAAATTCCTGCGGCTGAGGTCAGAGAGGTTTTTTCCTGCTATCTTCTCTAGGGTTTTGATGGTTTCCTGTCTCACATTCAGGTCCTTTATCCACTTTGAGTTTGTTTTTGTGAATGGTGTGAGAAAGTGGTCTGGTTTCAACCTTCTGCATTTTGCTGTCCAGCTCTCCCAGCACCATTTGTTAAAGAGACTGTCTTTTTTCCATTGGATATTCTTTCCTGCTTTGTCAAAGATTAGTTGGCCATACGTTTGTGGGTCTAGTTCTGGGGTTTCTATTCTATTCCATTGGTCTATGTGTCTGTTTTTGTGCCAACACCATGCTGTCTTGATGATTACAGCTTTGTAGTAGAGGCTAAAGTCTGGGATTGTGATGCCTCCCGCTTTGGTCTTCTTCTTCAATATTACTTTGACTATTAGGGGTCTTTTATGGTTCCACATGAATTTTAGGATTGCTTGTTCTAGCTTTGAGAAGAATGCTGGTGCAATTTTGATTGGGATTGCATTGAATGTGTAGATTGCTTTGGGTAGCATTGACACTTCTTCCCTGGGGAATTCTACCAGACATTTAAAGCAGAGATAATACCTATCCTTCTCAAGCTGTTCCAAAAAACAGAAAGGGAAGGAAAACTTCCAGATTCATTCTATGAAGCCAACATTACTTTGATTCCCAAACCAGATGGAGACCCAGCAAAAAAAGAGAACTACAGGCCAATATCCCTGATGAATATGGATACAAAAATTCTCAACAACATATCAGCAAATCGAATTCAACATCATATAAAAATAATTATTCACCATGATCAAGTGGGATTCATTTCTGGGCTGCAGGGCTGGTTCAACATTCACAAATCAATCAATGTGATACATCACATTAATAAAAGAAAAGATAAGAACCATATGATCTTGTCAATCGATGCAGAAAAAGCATTTGACAAAATTCAGCATCCTTTCTTAATAAAAACCCTCAAGAAAGTCGGGATAGAAGGAATATAATTAAGCATCATAAAAGCCATTTATGAAAAGCCCACAGCTAATATCATCCTCCATGGGGAAAAACTGAGAGCTTCCCTCCTGAGATCAGTAACACAACAGGGATGTCCACTCTCACTGCTGTTGTTTAACATAGTGTTGGAAGTTCTAGCATCAGCAATCAGACAACAAAAGAAATCAAAGGCATCAAAACTGGCAAAGATGAAGTCAAGCTTTCACTTTTTGCAGATGACATGATATTATATGTGGAAAACCTGACAGACTCCACCAAAAGTCTGCTAGAACTGACACATGAATTCAGCAAAGTCGCAGGATACAAAATGAATGTACAGAAATCAGTTGCATTCTTATACACTAATAATGAAGCAACAGAAAGACAAAGAAACTGATCCCATTTGCAACTGCACCAAGAATCATAAAATACCAAGGAATAAACCTAACCAAAGATGTAAAACATCTGTATGCTGAAAACTATAGAAAGCTTATGAAGGAAATTGAAGAAGATACAAAGAAATGGAAAAACATTCCGTACTCATGGATTAGTTTTTTCATTTAGTACATGACTACCAACTTTGAGCATCGCTTCCCGGGCTTTTTAGCCACTGATATGTATTCTTTGGTGAAATATCTATTCAAATTATTTTTCCATTTAAAAATCGGGGGAGGGGCGCCTGGGTGGCGCAGTCGGTTAAGCGTCCGACTTCAGCCAGGTCACGATCTCGCGGTCCGTGAGTTCGAGCCCCGCGTCAGGCTCTGGGCTGATGGCTCGGAGCCTGGAGCCTGTTTCCGATTCTGTGTCTCCCTCTCTCTCTGCCCCTCCCCCGTTCATGCTCTGTCTCTCTCTGTCCCAAAAACAAATAAAAAACGTTGAAAAAAAAAAATTAAAAAAAAAAAATCGGGGGAGGTCTTCTAACTGTTGAGTTTTGGAACTTTTTATATAATTTTTATATTTTGGATATAAATCTTTTATCAGATATAATATTTGAGAATATTTTCTCCTAATTTGTGGCTAATCTGAAAATATCTTTAACTTTCACTTTGAAGGGTATTTTTTGTTAGATGTGGAATTTTGGATTTACAGGTTGTTTTGTTTCGTTTTGTTTTTAAGCAGTTTGAATGTTATTGCATTGCCTCCTGCCTTCGCCAGTTTAGACAACAGGTTAGATCTTAAACGTACATTTTTTTTTCCTCCTGAATGTAATGAGTTGCTTTCTCCTATTGCTTTCAAGTTTTTCTCTTTGTCTTCAACAATTAGACTATGATGGTTCTAAGTGTGGGTCTCTTTTTGTTTCTCATAATTGGAGTTCATGTAGCTTGTTGAATTGATAGATTAACTCTATTTTTCAACAATTTTAGCAAGTTTTTGGCTATTATTCCTTCAGATATGTTTTTTCTCCCTCTCTCTCTCCTCTCTTTCTGAAACTGTCAAGTTCCTTTCCAATATACATGACATATATATTTTTTAATGAATATTAAAGTCTCCTTGTTTACTATTGTCCTTGACTGTTCCTCTACATTAAAGGATATACCTTAATCTTGATATTTAAGATAAATTACATTAAATTCTGTTAGTACTCAAGGCACTGGTCATGAATTAATTAATGTTCAGAGTTTGTCACCCTTTGACTATTTCTATTAATAGATCATACATAGTTTATTTAGGCAGCAACAATGAAACTTCTGAGAAGTAACAGAGTTGCCAGTGTATTGAATTTTTACAAAGCAACTCGTAGTAGTATTTTTACAAAGCAACTTGTAGTAGTATTGATAATACTGTCAAGAAAAGCAGTTTACACATACCTTATGGACTTCCATGACTTTTTTACATTAGAAATTCTGAAGGGAAGAAAGTACCATCCTTGAAACAAACATTTCAGTTAAAAGACCCCAGTTAAAATCGTAACTTGTTTACTAGTAATTTGTGTGACACAGAACAATTTATTATCTTCAGGCCTCAATTACCTCCTCTGTAATATGGAGATATTAATATCTGTATATAACACAGGATTGTTGTGAGAATTAAATGAGACAGTATTTTTAGAAGGTGAGCATAGTAGGTACTGAAAAAGTCTATGGAGAATTTTAGCCAATTATAAATGCCTTCAGATTAGAACTAGTTACATAATCCTAAAAAATATTTTAAATATAAATATATCATAGCTCAATTTATATTTACAATAAAATATTTATATTTCCAAATATAATTTGTAATCTCTATTTCCATATAAAATAGAACAAAATGCAATATAAAATTTTTAGAGATGTAAAGCAGACAAAAAATAAGTTACTTCATTAAAAAACTTTATCCTTTAAAATTAAAGACATGCAAAAGAAAACATACACACGATTTTCATAGTTTTTAAAGTCATATGATCTAACAGCTTGCAAATTTTTTGTTGATATCAGTTGGCAGACACCCATCAAATTACCCACACTTACAAAGAATAACAATTTTGGCAATTTACATAAGCTTACTTAAAATCAAAGTCTAGACTCATGGATTTTTATCTTCCATTAAAAAAAAAAAAAAAACTTGTCTGTCAATTGTCAATTGCTCTGAAGCAATTCATGTTAATTTTTTCAGTGACAGACATAAAGGATTATTATTAGAGGGTTTAAAAGAAATATTTTAAACACAATAAATGTGCAGCACAGTAGAGCATATGTGTATGAAGAATACTGATGATACAATTAAGGATCCTTTATCCAGGTAATGATTCATGCTGGTACTATTACTTTAATCGTGAAGCTGTAAGTTGATATAGTTTCAAAGATGAAGAAACTTCCGATTAAATACATTAAGTGACTCACTTATGATCATGTAGCTAGTGGCATAGTCTTCACCAAGACTCGACATTTAACGACTTGCTATATGGAGATTTCCCAACTCCACCTGTCTGCTTAGCAGCCTGAAATGAATCCACATACAATTTTGATCATAGATGTTTCTGTCTCAAAAGTGGTGCAGTACAGCAGAAAAAAAAAAAATAAATAAAGGATTTGGAGTTTATTCACCCACCTATTCATTCACTCACTCACTGAACATGTACTGAGTGACTATCAGGTGTCAGGCACTGGCCCGGGAACTGAGTAGAAGATCCAAGCTGGACTCCAAATTTGCCACTTATTTGTATGACTTTGGACAAAAATCTCTTTAGATCTCAGCTTCTTAATTACTAAAACAAAGATAACATCAATCTTCTTTGCAAAGTTGAAAGAGTGATGAGATCATGTACTTGGAAGTGTTGGGTAAGGCTCCCAATTTAGCTACAACCGATGTGTTATCTAAACTGCACCCTCATATAAACAATTGCCACATGAAGACCAAATCTCAAACTTAACATGTCAGGATTGAATTTATTATCTTTCCCTTTATGTAACCTCCCCTGCTCTGTACTGTCTTTCTTATTATTAGTTCCACTATCTAATAACTATTCATGAGTGCCCAAATCCTGGAATATTCTGAATATCCTCATCTCCATCAAGCTCCATGTCCAGTCAAATGCCAAGCCCTACCAGGTATCCCTCTTGAGTCCTTGCCAAACACACCCATCTCCTGCCAAGGCCTTTCTACAGAGCCTCATCATTTTTTTCCCTAAGCACTTCAATATCTTTTAGTCCCTCTAAACTAGTTGCATTACCTGACCTAGAAATAGGGAGATTCAGTAAAGATCTGCATGTGGAAAGGCCAGACTCCCCACAACCTCTATCTCTTACCAATCCCCAAATTGTGGGCAGAAAACTTAAATCCTCTGGACAAGACATTAAATAATCCTTTCCTATAGAAACCTAAGCCTCTTTCCAAGAAAAGATTCCCACATAGTGACAACTGAGGGGCTGTGAGAAAAAAGAAAAACTGGCTAGCCCACCTCAGTCACCCTACAGTGAAGCTCACCAGCCAACATTCCCTACCCAAGAACCCAGAGCTTCCAGTCAGCATATTAGTATCTCATTGTTAAATATGAGCTGATGATCAAGATCTCCAAGCAGCTGACAGATACTTCCAACAATAAACAGAACAAAACAGGGGCACCTGGGTGGCTCAGTCAGTTAAGCATTAGACTCTTGATTTCAGCTCAGGTCATGATCTCAGGGTTGAGTTCAAGCCCCACATTGGGCTCTGAGCTGGCAGTGCAGAGCCAGCTTGGGATTCTCCCTTTCTCTCCTTCTCCCCGCAACATGTGCTCTCTCCCATGCACTATCTCTCTCTCTCTCTCTCTCTCTCTCTCTCTCTAATAAATAGGGGCACCTGGGTGGCTCAGTTGTTAAGCACAGACTCTTGATTTCAACTCAGGTCATGATCACTCAGGTCATGAGTTCAAGCCCAGTGTCGGGCTCTCTGCTGACAGTGTGGAGCCTGCTTGGGATTCTGTCTCATTCTCTCTCTGCCCCTCACCCCACCTCTCTCTCCCTCTCTCTCTCTCTTTAAAAAATTAATAAATAAATAAACATTAAAAAAGTAAAATGAATATTAAAAAAACAGAACAAAACAGATAAACAGACAAAATAAAACAGACAGTAACAGAAAAAAAATTCAAAGGTACTATACACTTACTTTCAAGGAGATATGAGACAAAAATTGTTTTGCTTTGTTTTGTTTTGTTTGTTTGTTTTTTTGTTTTAAATAAGCATCACACCCAGTGGGGAGCCCAACACTGGGCTTGCACTCAGGACCCTGAGATCAAGACCTGATCTGAGATGAAGAGTTGGAGCCCAAACACAGTAACTCTTGATCTTTTGCAAGGTTTGTTTGAGTTTAAAAATCATACCCTGAACTTTTAATCTTTGTTAATGTATTTTTTATTTCCAAGAAATATCCATGCTTCCTTGATTATTTCTATTTTGTGGCCTCATGTTTATATTTAATGAACGGAACAGCCCAACAATCTTATGAGGTTAGAAGTATTTTTACAGGTGGGGAAATTGAGGCACAGAAAGTTTAGCAGGCTTGTTCAAAATCACACTTAGGGATGGAGGTCAAGTTTGAATCCAGGCAGTTGGGCTTCAGAGCCCAGGCTCTTAACCACAAGGTGAAATGGATTCTTGCTGGTCATTTATCCAATTGGTTAAAAACAACCTTAACAGTCAAACATGTAGCCTGAACACTACCAGCATGCAATTGAGAAATCCCTGGACAAGGTGATCTCTAAAATCTAACTTAACTTCCAAATTAGCTCATACAGGATTAATATATCTCAAACATTTTGACACAATTAGTGCCTTTAATAAATGCCCATAAAACACCAGAATTCAGAAATTTCTAAGCTGAACACAGAATTGCTGAATCCTAAGAATGATTAAGACCCTTGAAAGAGACCTCATTTAATTTGTCACCCACTGCGTAAGGTCAGATGTTGCAATAGCATAAGGAAAAGACTCAGTAAGAATTGTGGTTATAATCCGCTTATTAATCCAGTAATCATTACAAGATGGTGAACAATTCAAAACACTGACATTGATAAAATATAAACAGGGGAACAAATGGCTGCCCTGTCTCCCCCTCCCCAGCGCTGCTGTCTAAGATTATGTTCCAGGAACCCCTCTTCTCATCAGTGCCCACCTTCTTGGTTCAGTTTCTAGGAGGCCAAGTGAGAGATTCCAAGTCAAGGAAGAAGGAAGAAATGGGTGTCTCCCAAAAATACATGTCTAGGAGAACCTCAAAATGTGACACTATTTGCAAATAGGACATAATTAGCTAAGTTAAGATGAAGCGATACTCCACTGGGGCAGGCGCCAAATCCAACAACTGGTGTCCTTATAAAAAGAGGAGGAGACACACAAGGAAGAAGACCATATGAAGACAGAGGCAGAAATTGTAATGATGCAGCAGCAAGGCAAGGAATATCAAGAATTGCTGGAAGCCACTGGAAGCTAGGAAGAGACACTAGCCTCCAGAACTTTGGGAGAATAAATTTCTGTTCTTTTAAGCCACTAAGTCTGTGGCAATTTATTAAGGCAGCCCTAGGAAAGTAATACAACACCTCAAACATGAAATGCAAAATGCAAAACTCATATTGATTAATTACCAACTAAATCATAACTAAAGATATTAAACCTGACGTTCAGTCTTTGCAAGCAATCATATCAGACACTTGCAAGAAAAAAAAATCGTGTGGTTAAAAAAACCCAACAAAAATAAATAAAGAGGCTGTGGTATATGACAGATGTGATGAAGAAAATCAAATAGTAGTCAAACACCAAAATTTTTAATGGCTCAATTAAAAGCAGCCTTATTTTCTTTTTCATAACTAACAAATTTCTAAAAATAATATCAATAGCTTAGATACCAAATTGGCTGTACTATAAGACTTACCAAACTTACCATACTATTAAATAAATGTATACCATATATTTAACATACCATATACATCATACATATACATTATACTATTAAAAATATTTTGGCTATATACTTAAATTACAATTATATAATTGATTGGCAATTAAAGGATCAATTATTCGTTTTCCTAGCAATTTGTTTCCAAATGAAAGAGGTTATCTTTCTTAATGCCCTCTTTGATTTTTTATCTACCTTTGCCTTCTTGAGTATCTTAATTTTTATTAGAAAACTACAATGTTTCCCTAATAGAATGGATTTTTTTTCCTCCAAGGCAAGAAATCAACTGAGGAATAAACCAAAGAAAAGATTCAGTTTCTGAAAAATGGTAAAGAGAGGAATAGAGAGAAAAGCCGAGTGAAACATATGAGAATATTCAGATGTGTATTTTAAAAAATATACACATGCAAATGATGAGTTCCATACTATATAGTTTACCATCACAGGGTTCTTTTCCTTCTGCATGCTTACATACTACTTTCCCTTAACTTACACTCATGGAGCCATTTCTGCTCTCCTGTTGTTGACCTTCCCCTGTTCTACATGGAGGCTGCTCCCCTATTGTTAATGAATAATGTGCTTTTGCTTTTATAAAAAAGCTTTTTCACTACATCCCCCCAAAAAGACTTTTGTTTACCTTAATTTAATGGCAATAAGGCAACCCTCTGCATGAAACAAAAATGAAGCATGAATTCAAATTTTCTACTTAAAATCTCTGTTTTAGAGTGTACGTTTGAGAGTGGACTCAAGTGCGACTGTCCAGGCTGAACTTTTAGTTTTACCACATACTAGCTGTGACCTTGGGCAAGTGACTTAATGTCTCCATGGCTCTCACTTTAAAATGGAAACAATGAGGGGTGCCTGGCTGGTTCAGTCGGAAGAGCATGCAACTCTTGATCTCGGGATTGTGAGTTCGAGCCCCATATTGGATCTAGAGATTACTTTAAAAAATTAACTTAAAAATTAGAAATAATGAAAATGCACACCTTAGAGGGTTTCTGAAAACGCACACCTTAGAGGGTTTCGTGGGGATTAAATGGGACAAGGCCCTAGCTGTATATGTATAGTACATAAGCACATACTAAATATTGTCCATTGATACTGTTAGTATCTTAATTTTTGTTCTTTTAGAATATCTAGATTTCTCTTTAACATAGTTCTTGGTTAAGGAAACTATTAGATATTCAAAAATTCACAAAAGATGATAATTGGTTCCCTTACTTCCATTCTTTCTCTGGGCGAATCTAAGACAAAAAAAAAAAAAAACAAAACTGTTGAACATCTAGAATATAATATCACAGAGTAAGAATACAGACATTCTGAAGTTGTTTTTAAAGATGGGATATCCTAAGAGACTTATCTACTTGCTTTCAAACCATCCCAGTATCTCCTGACTCTATCAATACCATCAAAAACCACAATGATATCATATAAAAATCAGAAAGAGAAAAACCAGCCATTGCACTGCTGCTTAATTTTTCTTAGCTGCCATTGAAAATAGAATGAGTCTCAAAGCACCTGAACCCAAATTAAGCCAGTAAGCCCTCTAGCTCTGAGATAAAATTCAAAGTCCACCTTTGGACATAAATCCAGGTAAGATTAGAGTTGCTGACAAGTATTTCCACTTTAGGTGAAAATTATGTGTTAAAATCTAAATTCCCAGGTAAGCTTAAACGTGGCAAGCAGCCACTTGAAAACTACTTTTCTGGGCATACTGCTTTCCTACTTTGAAATCTCCCTGCTGTTGACATTTTGTGAGTGAGGAAATGGACCAAAACAGCAGAAAAGAGGCAAACTCAAATTAAAGTGCTTCATCTCAATTCAACAAGCCATGCCACACACTCATCAATGTAAAGATGTAAACATGAACATGTCCCAGACATCACTCACCATCATCCTAAATCTTTCAAGGTCTGCCACCAGATACACAGAGGAGTTATTGTGCATGAATTATTAATAGCAAAGGGGAGCAATGGTGGGGCGCCTGGGTGGCTCACGCTGTTAAGTGTCCGACTCTTGATCTCAGCTCAGGTCTTGATCTCAGGGTGGTGAGTTCAAGCCCCGCACTGGACTCTGCATGGGGTGTGAAGCCTACTCAAGAAAAAAAAAAAAAAAAGGAGCAATGGTACTACTTTTTGCTTCCACACACACATAGCAGAAATAATAAGAAAAATAAGACTATGAAAGGTGGGAATGAGAAGGTAAAAGGGGAGCAAATCACCAAAACTGACTGAGCATTTACTTTTTCTTACTATAGGATCATCTCCATTAAACATCATCAAGAAATCAGATTGTATTAGGAAACTGCAAAATATTTTACTCAATGGAAAACACAATGTCGTTTTGTGATCTGTTCCTCCAGGCCTCGACAATTCTTGTGGCATTCCCTGATTTCCATGGTATTCAAAACTCTGAGTTTGGGAAATCAAAACCATAACATAGAGGGAAATGGTTCCTACTAAATGGCACAAACCAACTCCCGTATTCCACAACCAGGGTTACTGAGGCCTAAAGCCATTGCGTGGTGTTACGGATGGAATTGTGTCCCCAAAATTCATATGTTGAAGTCCTAACCCAGAACCTCAGAATGTGGCTGTACTTGAATAGAGGGGGTTTTCAGATGTTATAAGTTAAAGTGAGATAATTAGAGTGGGCCCTAATCCAGTATGACTGGTGTCCTTATGAGAAAAAGAAACTGAACACAGGTACAGAGGGAAGATGATGTGAACACACAGAGAGAAGACGGCCATCTATAAGCCAAGGAGAAAGGCTTGAAACACATCCTTCCCTCATGGCTTTCTGAGAGAGGAGCCTGACACCTTGACCTCAGACTTCTAGCCCTCAGAACTATGATATAATAAATTTTTGTTGTTTAAGCAACTCAGCCTGTGGCACTTTGTTACAGGAGTCCTAGAAAGCTAATACAGGTGACTTGTCCCATATTGTCTGGTAGGTGATGAAAAACAGAGCCAGAATGAAACTCAGACTTCCAGACCTTACTCTCAATGGGGCTTTCCACCTCACTACACTCCCTTCCAACTTAACTCACTGTTTTCACTCAAAGTCCTCTCCCACAGAAATCTCATACTTATTCAGTGTGCTAAGGACCATGTTAAATATATACTGTTTATGTTGAACTCTCATGAGCTATGCTCCCACATCACCAAGAAGACATTTTCATATAGACATCTCATGAACTCAGAATGTCTAAAACCCAAATCCACTACCCAACAGAGTTAATAGGACACCATTTCGGAATCTGAGAAAGTCTAGGGACAAGATCCAACTCCTTGGACAAAGTCATCTAACCTCTCTAAGCCTCACTTCCATATTTATATTACAGATTCTATGAAGAGTATAAACCCTATCCAAAAACGCTTCAATGGGCTAATGTGAAGATTACATTAGATAACAGCCCTTTCAAACTGTAAAGTGTTAAAAGCAACACTATTTCTCTCTCTGGAACCTCTTTTTCTTTTTTTTTTACTCATTCAAACTCAAAACCATTTATGTTTCCCTCTCAAATAATCTATAACCTATAATTCACCTTGCTCTGGCATTTCTTTCTCTACAAATCATTTTTTTTTGTCACCACTTTCTAATGAATCCAGATCCTCATAGTTTCAAATCTGCACAACTTTGAATGGCTGATTTATCAGCGTCCAGGCTCCTCCTCATCTAATCTATACCATATCCTAATATCAGATTTATCTTCCTAATACACTCAGCTCAAAAGGCTTCAGAGGCTCTCTAATCCACAAAACAAGGTCCTAGCTACAGAGTCTCTTGCATTCTATAATAAAACAGCTTCCCAGGGCCAGTCCCCAAGCTTATCTGGGGATACCTAGGGTGGCACCAACAGCAAGTGCAGATTGGTAAATTCTAGTGTGTGCCCTATTTGTTAGGGAGCATGACGGCTGCGAGTTTCATTTTGCTCCTGCTACTTTCTTGGCCCAGCATCTCTTTGCCCCTTTACTACTCCCTAACACTCAAGGTCTACCATAGTTAAATAGTATTTCGCCTTGCCTCCCTCCAGAGGTCGATTGGAACCATTGCTCATCTCAGGTAGACCTAGCACTCTCTTTATACAACAAATATTTTATAAAGATGCCTTTACAACTAGGAAATTAGATTCATAGATACCAGGACCTGCACACACACATGATTTTAATATTTATACATAGAATTTCTAATATACATATTGATATATCCTATTTGTAACTAGAATGCAAAAAGAGAAATAAAAACTAATTTATAATAATGTATTTAAATATATAAATAGGCATGACTATATTATAAAACATAATGAAGGACGGTGCTCACATCTATATATAGAATCAGCGGGAACACAAACAATACAAATGCAGGCTGATCAAGAGTGTGGTATTAGTGACTTAAATAACATAAGCAGTACTGTCATTAGTTACATAATTTTTCAAAATGGTGAATAAATTTGAATATAGTTTTAAACAAAGCAAAGTAGCATTTTCCTTTGATTTATACTGTAGTTATATTCCTGCAATTTTGGTACATATTAAATGTATGCAGAACATAGTTTGTGTTTACACGTGAAATAGTTGGGTTATAGCCTTAGACATATATAAACAAGTTTTCACCTGCATGAATGCTCAGTAGGACATTTAAAAGGGTAAATGAGACTTGGGACAACAGTTCACTGTATTAAAGCAGAGGCTGATAAACTCTGTAGAGAGCCAGACAGTATATGCTTTAGGTTTTGTGAACTATACACTGTTACAAACCACTTGACTCTAAGAAAGTAGATGGAGACAGTACATAAATGGGAATGCTGTGTTCAAATAAAACTTTATTTACAAAAACTGGCAGTGGGCCTCAGACTGCACTATGCCTATCTCTGTATTAGCGTGCCTATATATTGTAGAATACCCAGCTCCTAATGCCAGGTGCACTATCCAATTACTGTGATGACAAAAACAGCCCCTATGGGACAACAACCACTCCAACCCCCCAAATGAGAACTCTTGGCCTAACTACTTCTATTCACTGCATTTGGCAAAGGCATTGAGCATTCTGGTGTCAGTTCCCTTTCTATACCTGTCTGGATTGCAACTTCTAAATCTACTCTTCACTGTTTATCTCTCTTATGCCTAGTTCAAGACCCATCTGACACCTTACCTCACTTGACTAATGGAGGAATTTCTTTAGGACTTATAATCTTTCAAAAATGATTTGGCATTGATATCCCACAACATATTATTTCTCTACTTATATATTATCTATATGCTCTGCCTCCCAACTGGAAGGCAGATGCCTTGAGGGCAGAGACTATGTTTAACACTCAGTCATATTTGTAGACTCTAGTTTAATGATTTTCCTCAAGTCACACAATAAACACAAAGATTACCATGCTAGATGTTGAGGATACAGCAGTGAGCAATCAGACAGGGTCCCTGATTTTACGAATATTATATACTAGCAGAAAGGAGTGAAAATAATTAATTTCATATTCCATAAGAACTATAAAGAAAATAAATACATGCTGACATGGTGAGTAAAGAAGGGGAAGATGAAGGTCAACTGCCATTTTAGACAGGATGGCCAAAGGAAATTTCTCTGAAAAGAGGACATTACATAAGACACATGACATATGAGAAGAGCCAGGGAAGAGCATTCCAACCACAGGGAACAGCATGTTCCCTGACATAGGAAATCTTGTGGCAAGCTTGAGGGAAAAAATGGGTCATACAGTGTTTAAAACTGAGGTTTTTAAATAAGGAGTGACAACATTAATAGGATTTCAGTTTTTGAAAAGATTATACTGGTTACAGGGTAGAGAAAAGATAGTAGGAAGGTAAGAGGGTAAGTGTAGAGCACAATTAAGAAGCTACTGCAGAGGTCCAAACTAGAACTGATGATACTCAGGACTGGGAGTAGCAGTAAAAAAGAGAAAGTAGGGGTGCCTAGGTGGCTCAGGTGGTTAAGCGTCTGACTCTTGATCTTGGCTCAGGTCATGATCTCATGGTTCATGAGTTCAAGTACTGGATCAGGCTCCTTGCTGACAGCATGGAACCTGCTTGGGATTCTGTCTTTCCCTTTCTTTGTCCCTCCCCTAGTCTTTCTCTCTCAAAATAAATAAACAAACTTAAAAAAAAGAAAAAGTAGACAGATTTGAGGTATCTTTTAAAGAAGTAACTTAGAGGACTCATTCTTGGACTAGATCTGTGGAGGAGGCTCACTGGGTGGTACCATTAATAATATGGAGAGAAAAATGGCTTGAGTTATGGTGGAGGTCCAGAAGTTCCATTTGGATGTGTTAACTTTGGGATGACTGTTATCCAATGATTGATTTCTAAAGGTTGAACCAGCTTTGCATTCCTGGAATAGACTTACGTGGTAGTGATATATTATCCTTCTCATATATTACTGGGTTCAAGCATAAATGTCAGGTAGGCAGATGGAAACAGAGACAGAGACAGGGTCATAGCTAAAGAGAGGCATGTATAAGACATTAGCTTATAGTTGCTATTTAAACTCATGAAGCAAATAAAACCATATGGAGAAAGAGTGTTTATTAGAGAAAAGAAGGCCACTTTCCTGTTCTAAAACACCCTAATATTTGGAGAAGGAGCTAGCACAAGCGAAAGAGAGAAAGCTCCCTATTTGGAAAATCTGGTTTCACAGAAGAGAATGTATTAATCATGTAGAATCTGCTAAAATGTTGGGTAAAATCAGAGAAATGTCTGTTTGATTTTGCAACAGAAGGTCATTAATGAGCTTTACAAGAACATTTTCAGTTAAGTAGGAATGATGGAAACCAAATGCAAGTGGTATGAAAAGCAGAATGAGAGGTAAGAGAGTGAAAAAAGAGAAAGGAGGCCTCTCAAAAATAAACATAAATCATAAGGAGAGTTGTGAGAAACAAATCAGACCAGTGACAGACTACATTTAATTCATCACTACCTTAATAATACTATTGTGGTAAATTTATTTTATTTAAAATAAAAATTATTTACAATAAATTTAAAAATTTATTTATTGCAGTAAGTCACTCATAGTTATCTTGTGGACCAGGTACAGTTCCTTCAATGCAAAAAATAAAACGAAGTCTTCTGTTGAGATAATTTGTACTTTTCAAAATGTAATGGAGGTGTAGTATAATGCTAAGTGAAATAAGTCAGAGAAAGACAAATACCATATGATTTCACTTATATTTGGAATTTAAGAAAAAAATGAACAAAGAGAAACAAAACAACCCAAAAAACAGACTCTTAACTATACAGAACAAACTGATGGCTACCAGAGAGGAGATCAGTGGGGGGATGGGTGAAATAGGTGAAGGAAGAGGATTAAGAATATGCTTATCATGAGGAGCACTGAGTAATGCATAGAATTGTTGAATCACTATATAGTACATCTGAAACTAATATAAAACAATGTTAAGTATGCTGGAATTAAATTTTTTTTAAAGCATAGTGGGGGTAAAGCTGTTAATACCAAAAGTTCTGAAACTGAACTGAAAAGTTCCCACTAATAAAAATATATTTTATTCTCTTGAGAGTAGAGAAACTATGTACAAATGGAGCAAAATATAAAGCAATTTTATTTCATAAAAATTAAAAATATATATGCAACAAATTATATAATAAATGGAATTTTTAGAAAAATGACAGAATGAAAGAAAATATTACAAGATATATGATGCTAATATGTAAAGAGTATCTATAAATCAATAAGAAAAACCAATAGAAAATATAATAAAGGACAGGAACAAAGAAATCAAGAGAGAAAAAATACAAATGACTAATAAGATAGCATGAACCCATCATTTGTAAGCACTTTTCATAAAAGTCATGAGTATAAAGTAATGCTAGATTAATCAATGTGTAGTTTAGAAACCCTGCAAACAAAACCAGGCATATAAAATTCCTCAGTTATAGTCTCACCATCAATACACAGCAGGAGGTTTTTTCCCCTCATCTGAGTATATGGGAGGATTGTCTTATTTTATTGAACATGACTTGATACGATTGCAGGAGGTACTGATTTTTAAATTTCAGTTTATACATTCCAATGTATATCTAACCATATAATTTACAAACTCAGCATATCCAGAAGCGAGTAATATTTAAACAGCCATAAGCATCGAGCAAACACAAAAGCAAAGATAAAGAGAAAATGCCTACCTTCCCTGATAGCTGTAAAAGGTGTACCTTCTTCTTCTTGCAGCCTGATCACCTTCAGGGCTACCAACTTCCCATTTACTCTGGCAGAAACAAAAGAAAAGATGAGAAGCGAATCCGTGAAAATATGTTCCTGTTATGGCTCTAATTTCCTTACAATTTATATTTTATGCATTTTTGCACTGAAAATGTCAATGACTCAATTATTCCACCACAACAAGGTTAATTTCAGTAAGGCTGGGAATTTTATATCATCATCATAAATATTCACATTTTAAATATTCACATTTAAAATATTCACTTGCCTCGTCCAAGATTTAACCGGTTTTCTGTAATTCACTTTATGTTTCCTCCAGAATGAAACCAGTGCTTATCAAAATCATCACACTTGATCAATTATTCTCAGATTAATTAGAAATCAAGGAGTCAAAATAACTCTCTCCCGTAGTTTTTCCAATTGCTCCTTTGTTTCCTAGGCTGAAATGTCTTCATCTTCAGTCTTAAACTGAGGTCATTCAATCCCAAGGTCTGAAACTCCACACTCAGCCTTCTCTCCTCATTTCCCTCTTCCCTTTTCCCTGTTCTTTCTCTCTCTCCATATTACCCATTCCTCCCTTTCTCATTTTTTACTAGAGCCTCCTAAAATTATATTTGGTCTGATTGTGTCTTGTGATACATACAGTATATCATCAAAATAAAAGTTATGAATATTTTACTATTATAAGATTACACAAGACTTATTCAAAGCAGATGGTTCTTCCAGACGCATTCTAAATATGTAGCGACTCTAATTAAAAGTAAGAGTGCGCTAGGCAGATAACTTTTTTATCTAGTAAATTCTGTTAACAAAACCATGACTATCTATACTGGTCTTCTAGTTGAATGCTCTACTTTCTACTTTATTAGACCTAGCAGCATACGTGGTTAATAAGAATAGGGAAAACAAACACACATTTAAAGTGTAAAAGATCCAAGAAGGCATTTGATGAAAGGTAAATCTCCCTGCTACATACTCCTTCAGTCATCCAGCTCCCAGCATCTGAGGTCACCAGTTACCGTTGTTCATTTATACACACAGACACACACACACACACACACGGCAGAATGCCATACAGAATATAGTGTACGTTGTTTTTAATAAATTTGGGGACTTCCTTATAAATTCATAGAGAAAATCTTCTCCCGCTTTTGAAAGACCACAGAGTACTCCTTTGTATAAATATAGTACACTTTATTTATCCCAGTCTTCCACAGATGGTCATTTAGCATATTCCCAATTTTTGCTACTAAAACAATGATGGCAATAAATATTCTTGGACATGTAATTTCACCCATGTAAAAATATATCTGTAAGATAAATTCCTAAAAGTGGAACTGCAAGATCAAAATGTAGGTGCATATCTAAATTCTAATTCTGATGAATATTGGGAAATTATCCTATGTGGAGGCTCTATCAACTGACACTTCCAATGGCAAATGATAGGCACGCCTGTTACCCCTTCACTTGTACTATGCTACCAACCACTGACTCTGTCAATCTGATAGATAAAAATGGTTTCTCATTGCAATTTAAACTGCAACAAAAAGTCTTCAGAGCCTATGAAACCAGCAAACAAGAACTCATGTGGTCCAGAGAATCCAGTGCCTAAGTCTAAAATAAGGAATGTGAATGTCTCCTTTTTAAGAACTGTATCCAATTGGTCTTTTTTTGCTAAAAAAAAAAAAAAAAAAAAAAAACAAACTGCTACAGACACAACTTGAAAAGTCCAAGGAATCATCACAGCCCAGCCACCTTAGCGGCATTCCTTGTTGCACTGATTATTGGAATACATTATTGGCTACAGTCATGGGATAAGGAGATCTGATTATAAAGTTCCACAGTGTGCCATCTTCTCAAGGTTAAGAGTTGTGTTTATTTTCTCTCGTCTTTCATCTAGGATGACAGGCCAACTGCTTTTCTGCTCTGCATCTCTTCTCTCTTTGTACATTACCTTCATTTCTCCAATCCCGACTGGGCTCCAGGTACCCAGGTGCAGGCCAAAAATTGCTACGCACATGGAGTTCAACTGGAGACTGGACCTTGAGCTCTCACTTTGTCCTTTATGACTAAGGGCGGAGGGTGGGGGGTGCTTTGGCGGGGCTGGAGGCTGGGATGCAGTCAGTGCTGACATCTGCACAGATTTTTCTCAGCCCAGTTGAGCTCATCACTGGCTCCCCAGGGGAGGCAGTAACTGATTCTGGGAACTGCTTGGAACTTTCCCCTCATTTACAGATATTTTCCCCTCACCCATAAAAAAACACACACAACCTTCTTCCCACAAAGCTTTTCTATTTCCCCTGAGATCGTTAACTTATATGCACCATGAACTGAATTCTAGAATACAGGGAATTCATGTTTTTAAAGGTTATATACTTAAAACACTCTCAGATCATGAAACGATAATTCATTTCCCTATAATACACTGAAAGGAGATAAACCTTCAACTGAACCAATACTTATTCTTTAAACGCAACTAGAGACAGAACACCTTTAAATAATTTCATAGAATAATGTGCATTATTTTTGTGGTGAAAAAGATTTTGAACCTATTACTATAATAACTGCATAAAAATACAAGATCCAGGTTGATGGAATTCAGATTCTAAAGCATAATTCTCTATGAATTGAAAATCCATGCATTAATTTCTTATGATAATCATAACAGTTAAAAACACTGAGTTTTATGTATTACATCACATAACACTAAAAATTTCCTGAAATTTTATAGTAGACTATTAACTCCAGGCATGAAGTAACATTTTTCTGTTTCATTAACTGTTATGTGTCCAGTGTCTAAAACTGCTTGGTACAGAGTACACTCTCAAAAACTTTTATTGAATGAATGAATATTACTAATGTCAATATACTGATAATTCCTTTCTTATACCTGAAAGGTAACTCAAGAATAAAGTATAATAATTATTGTTTTCAAAAGTTTCAGAAATCCCAAAATTCAATAAAGTTTTCAGTATCTTCTTTCATGTCTGGTTTAAGTATTTATTTTCTTTTTTTCAAATTAAATGTGTAGTCTCTTTGATTTTGATGCATGTGGATATGATAAGTTTTCATTTCCCCAAAGTTTTAGTTTATAGAGTGCTTTGGTAGTTAATCCCTTTGCACCCAACAGCCGTGTTTCAAAACCCCACTACCCTTAAATAATCTGAGCCTGGACTACTCACCAAGTATCTCCCTTTTCTTCAGCTGCTTTAGTGGTCTCCCATTAGGAATCACATTGATTACCAAATTGCTCTTTAACCTTAGCGTCACTGTGACTTCTCTGTTCTTAATTAGTTTTTCTCTACCTGTCTGGACATTCACCAACTACTGAATCCCTCAGTTCTAAAGCCTAGTAAAAACATTAAGTCACTGGCTCCACCTTTGGGGGAAAAAAATAACATTACTAACTTTCTAATGTTTAACTTTGATGCATTTTTTTAACCTTTAGCATATAGACTAAAATACTTGAAATTCCAAGTTACTAACTCTAACAAAACGTCATTTTTTAAAGATATCAAAAGAAGATACTTGTTATTCTATGAAAATAACATCGAATAATAATGTAGAAAAGAACACGTTTGTATCTAGTAACTACCTTGTGTAGTTTAAACTATTTTATTAAAGATTCAAAACATATTCTTCAAACATTGATTTCAGTTCTATAGAATAATTACAACTCTAAATGAATCAAAAAATTAAGGCTGTTTACAGGAAAACACTGAAGATTCCTCTTTAATAAGTCTCATTAATTAAATCAAAAGCTAATGAATAGAAGGCAATCAAGGCTTGATTGGCAGTGGAGGCGTTAATTCAGGTGAATAACATGGTAAAAAAAAATACCTTAAATTGTGTTACTAATACTACATTCTATTGGAGATACTACCAGGTTTCATCTAGTTATCCTGAGCTATTTAAGGAGCTACTTTACTTTCAGAGATTCCTTACAATTCTCTAATATTTCCAACAACTGCTTAGCCTCGTTGTGAGGCTGACTTCAGGCCCAAGGATGAGTGACTCACTGCTTTAGTCTGCCTGTCACATGGGAAGAACCGTCGAGTGCAGGATGAGGAAAAGCCAGGGAAATTCCCAAGCACAGAGCCATCCACACACAGAGACAGAGAATACTGGGTGTCCTGACAGAGCCATGTTGAAGTGGATCCAGCTTTCAAACTGTATCTAACCACAAATCCAAATCTCTATGGACTTCAGAAACTGTCCACAGTTCTGTATGCCCTAAGGTTGTAAAAAACAAAATTCTCTTGTGAGAATAAAACAAGACCTAAGAATTTTGAAGAAGGAGCACAGCCTATTCATTTCTTCGTGCATTTGTTCATTTGTTCATTTAACATTGGTGAAACCTATACAGGAAAATGCCCCACTTAGGGTAAAATTTCCAGGTTGAAATGATGATGCACAAAAAGAACTACCTTACAAGCGAAAATTCTCGAAGGGAAGCCCTAAGGTTTTCTATTCCATTAGTTACCTCATATTCATAGGATAATTTAGTATAGTAAAACAAAATTACAAGTATTATCTAGGTCATCTTTTTTTTTTTCAATATATGAAGTTTATTGTCAAATTGGTTTCCATACAACACCCAGTGCTCATCCCAAAAGGTGCCCTCCTCAATACCCATCATCCACCCTCCCCTCCCTCCCACCCCCCATCAACCCTCAGTTTGTTCTCAGTTTTTAACAGTCTCTTATGCTTTGGCTCTCTCCCACTCTAACCTCTTTTTTTTTTTTTCCTTCCCCTCCCCCATGGATTTCTGTTAAGTTTCTCAGGATCCACATGAGAGTGAAAACATGTGGTATCTGTCTTTCTCTGTATGGCTTATTTCACTTAGCATCACACTCTCCAGTTCCATCCACGTTGCTACAAAGGGCCATATTTCATTCTTTCTCATTGCCACGTAGTACTCCATTGTGTATATAAACCACAATTTTTTTATCCATTCATCTGCTGATGGACATTTAGGCTCTTTCCATAGTTTGGCTATTGTTGAGAGTGCTGCTACAAACATTGGGGTACAAGTGCCCCTATGCATCAGTACTCCTGTATCCCTTGGGTAAATTCCTAGCAGTGCTATTGCTGGGTCATAGGGTAGGTCTATTTTTAATTTTTTGAGGAACCTCCACACTGTTTTCCAGAGTGGCTGTACCAGTTTGCATTCCCACCAACAGTGCAAGAGGGTTCCCGTTTCTCCACATCCTCTCCAGCATCTATAGTCTCCTGATTTGTTCATTTTGGCCACTCTGACTGGCGTGAGGTGATATCTGAGTGTGGTTTTGATTTGTATTTCCCTGATGAGGAGCGACGCAGGGCTGGTTCAACATTCGCAAATCAATCAATGTGATACATCACGTTAATAAAAGAAAAGATAAGAACCATATGATCCTGTCAATCGATGCAGAAAAGGCCTTTGACAAAATTCAGCATCCTTTCTTAATAAAAACCCTCGAGAAAGTTGGGATAGAAGGAACATACTTAAAGATCATAAAAGCCATTTATGAAAAGCCCACAGCTAACATCATCCTCAATGCGGAAAAACTGAGAGCTTTTTCCCTGAGATCAGGATCATGACAGGGATGTCCACTCTCACCGCTGTTGTTTAACATAGGTCATCTTTGAAAAGAGTGTCCATGTGCTAGCACCTTAAGAAATTATGTCTAGATGATACAAAGGAAATTAAGGCAATATACATAAAAGAAATCTAATGTACTCTGGAAAATTTAATATATTCTGCCTCTCTTCTATTATGACTTTGTCTCAAGAGAAACTGCGAGGAAATAATACCAAGTACAGACAGATACAATGTTTGCTTCCTTACTGTATTCATCTAGAAGCAACAGAAGGCAATGTGGATACTACTCAGGAAGTGACAGTGGCAAGCTAGAGTGTATCAAGGACAATATATTGGGCTGAATTTATAAATTTTCAGCAAAGTCATTAAAAACATTTTAAAGATACTATTAATAGGGCTTCTTTTATTAATTCCCTCTTAAGACACTGATTAAAGTGCTGACTATATTGTACTACATTTATACTTCAAAAATTTACAATTTAACTAAATACTTCTCTTGCTATCTCCACCTAAATTCAATTTTTATTCAGGGGCAAATGAGAAATCATCTCAATAGTATTAAATCTTTACAATTCTGCAATATCCTAAAAGTGCTATTTACTATGTTTTGTTATGGAAAAATAAATTAGAATTTCAAGGTAAGTTGCCAGAAATTACACTTCATCCTAATCTTCATAAAAATAATAGACAGAGAAGAGAAAGATTAATGCTATTTCTATTAAATTAATTTCTTTTTCTTGGGGCACCTGGGTGGCTCAGTCAGTTGAGCTACTGACTTTGGCTCAGGTCATGATCTCATGGTTTGTGAGTTTGAGCCCGACGTCGGCTCTGTGCTGACAGCTCAGAGCCTGGAGCCTGCTTCTGATTCTGTGTCTCCCATTCTCTCTCTGCCCCTGCCCCACTCATGCTCTGTCTCTCTCTGTCTCAGAAATAAACATTAAAATTTTTTAATAAATAAATAAATAAAATTAATTTCTTTTTCTAATAAAATTCAAAGATGAAAAAGAGTATAGTATAATGGCTATTTATTAGAATGAGACCAACGATGCAAAACGTCTGAGGACTTAATGCAATAAGAAAAGGGTCTGTTCAAGCAATAATTATAACCTTTTATAAAAGAATGATTGCTACTAAAGCATAATTCATCATTAGCAATGTTTCATCAAATATACGAACTCATGATACTTTGAATCAAATTTAGAGTGACATATATTGTTCACGGGAGAAAACAGAATAATTACATTTCAACAATTTTAAGCCAGCCAACTCTGCACCTTTCCAAAAATAAAATCTGTCAACAAAGGATTTGAGAATCATTACCTTGCAAGCAGAAGTGACCTGAATGATCATTCAGGCTCCCAAGCAAAAAGATCTTCCCTGATCTGACTGTCTCTCCTTGTCCTCACTCCCTAGAACAAAGCAGCTCCTCAAAAGACTTGATGGAACACACCTCCCCTAAAACACCCCAAATTTTTTAGTTCTTATGTTCAGCCAAAATTTGCTTCCTGTAACTTTCTCTCTCTGATTCAAGTTCTGAATCCTCAAAAACTAAACTAAATGTTCTTCCATAAAATTAATTAATTGATGTAATTAATTAAAACTTAAATAAGTTTTAATATCCTGCCCCTAACTCAACAATGATTCTGTGCTTAGGATAAAGGATGAACAACACAGACATGATCCCTGCACTTAGGTCTTACCAAGGAGACAGACATTAAGTGTCAAAGAGAAGGAGGAAGGTCTCACCCATCGAAGATGGAACAATTTAATCAACTATTATCTGTGACTGAATGTTATGAAATATGTTTAAATAAGTAAGTTAATAATGAGACAAAAAAAATAACCATAGGAGTCTTATTTGGAGGGCACTACACAACCATATCATAGTTTCAAAACTGTTGAAGAAAAGATATCAAGCATTTGCCTTCCCTTTTCATATACGGTGTCCTTCAATCTAATCAGGTAGTTGATATGTGGAAGTTTCTGTTTATAGATGCACTGCATATAACAAATGAAGAATGATAGAATTTAACACAATTCTTTTTTTTAAGTTTATTTATTTATTTTGAGAGAGCAGGGGGGAGAAGCAGAGAGGAAGAGAGAGAAACCCAAGCAGGCTTCACACTGTCAGTGCAGAGCCTGATGCAGGGCTTGAACCCATGAACTGTGAGATCATGACCTGAACCAAAATCAAGAATCAGACACTTTTAACCGACTGAGCCACCCAGGATCCCCTTAAATAACACCATTCTTAACCATACTTACTTAATGGACTATTAATGGTTGCTAAAAACATAAAAAGAGGCTACCAGATATCATACACCTCCTGATGGAAACACTCATTCCCGCCATGGAACAGATCCCCCCTGAATGTGACCGAATCTCAATCTAACCTACTTATTTTAAGGAGATAATGTAACAAGTTAAATGATACCATTGGGACACAACAGAAAAATTTAGAATATAGGATAAAGGGAAAAGAATAAAGCAAAAATGAACCTGTCTCTTCAACAAATAAATCCGAAGGGTAAAAACCATAAGAGAGAAACCAAAAGACTAAAAGAGATGGAACGACTGTACAAAAGCTCAGAGGCAGAGAACAGGGAGTGTTAAACAAAAACATAAGAAGGAAAGAGTGACAGGAGCTGGTTAAGGAGGCACTTGGAAAGAGGAATAGAAGCGCAAGATTATGGAGGTCCTTAAGAGCCACAGAAAAGATTGATTTAAAAAACAGAAACGAAAAAGAGAGGTGCCTCAGTGGTTCAGTTGGTTAAGCATCTTACTCAATTTCTGCTCAGGTAATGATCTTGTGGTTTGTGAGATCAAGCCCCGCATCAGGCTCTGTGCTGACAGTACAGAGCCTGCTTGGGATTCTCTCTCTCTCTCTCTCTCTCTCTCTCTCTCTCTCTCTCTCTCTTTCTCTCTGCCCCTCACTTGCTCTCACTCTAAATAAATAAATAAATAAATAAACAAACAAACATAAAAGAAAAGAAAATAAAACAAACAAAACACCCCAAAACACTGGGGGAATCTAAAGAAAGGAAATGTTATAATTAAATTATAAGTGAATGAACAAACACAAACAAAGTATCTGCAGCTCACTCACTATGGTGTAGAGAATGGCCTGAAGGAACACAACAGTGGGAGCAAGGGAGGGAGGTCAGGAGCTGTTGCAGTGGTCTCAGGGAAAGATGGTGGCCGCAAAAAACCAGTGTATTGTTGATAAGAGGAATTAGAAAAGGAAAATGATACTCTGAAGAGAGAAATAACAACCTGTGAGGATAAATGGCATTGGGCATAGGGAATGGTGCAAAGGATGATTCCAAATGTTCTGACTTCAGTGTCTGGGGTGGACACAGGTACCATTTAGAATTGACGGAAACGAAAGAAGAGGAGATTGTAAACAGAGTACCAAGGAGTCTGGGAGCGCCCCCAGTGGAGACACATAGTAAGTACTGGTATTTGTGGATCTGGATCTCAGCACACAAGTCGAGACTAGACATAAATATTTGTGAATCATTTGGAGGACTTCAAGGGAAGTAACAACCTCAAGAGACAGCCAGTTTTCTGTTGAAGCAGAAGTTAAGGAAACTTCAGAAAGAGGTAAAGGATATGTTTGTTGATCAGAGGATGATGCTCTAGATCTAGAAGACAGAGGAGGATCCCGAAGGACAGGGAAAAGGGACAGTGTAAAAGATATACTGAGAAATAAAGGGGGTAAGGTCAGAGAGATAGCAGATGATCAGGGAGTTTATACCTTGGGTAGTGCCCATGGTGAGCAGTGATGCAAGCAGAGGAGACTCCATCCTGACAGTCCCTAGGAAGCAGGTGGAATGGGGGCTGCTGCTTTGGCTGCCCCTCGGCACAGCTGCCCCTCAGCCTTAGGCAAAGCATGGAGAGGGCCTGGGCCAGCCTCTGCAGCTGTGTGGAAATTAAGGCGCAAGTTCTCAATGCTGGCTACATTCTAGAATCAACTGGGCAGCTTTAAAACATATCCATGCCTGGCCCCACCCCTGATTTATTTGGGGGTGGGGTGGGGTCCTGGCATCTGTATTTTTAAAAACACCCTTGGGTGTTGAGAAACACTCTGTTAAACCTTCAAGTTCCTACATCAACTTCTCATTGCCTCTCTTCCTTTGTTCTCAAACACACTGAAGTCTCTTTTTTCACTATAAGCATTAAAAAATACTCAGCTATTTGAAATAGTTGAATAGCCCTCACAGTCTTAGTTGCAAGCTTGTGAGAGGTCTCTGCTGATTAGCCCCTTTTGAAATGTGATTGCCAGGACGTACACGCTACGAGATGTGGTCTGGTAAGTGTTGAGTGGACTGGGGTAGGACCCTGCCCCGTTCCATAAACTGAACGTACTTGTGCTACTTTGGCCTAAGCATGTTTTAAACTACGGGAGCCACAAAAATCTGTAAACTCTTATTCTTGCCAACAACTAAAACCTCTGAGTTTTCATGCACCCTACAATCACACCATTTCTAACTTGCCCTATGCCTCATAATTCACTTTTTAAACATGATTTCATGAGCTTGATTTATCCCTAATAAAATTCCAACTTGTCAGCAGCAACCAACTGCTCATGCCTCTCATGTATGTTCTAAATTCCAATCCTGATTTTGATGGGCCCTAGCTGTCCAGCCTTCTCTGTGTCCTAATCTGAGGTAGGAATGAAAACACTGAACAGGATGAGGCCCAAGGCAGTGCCCTTGGACACCACACTCTTGACCCTCACCCCATCCACCTTTCTGGGGACCCAGCTTCATTAATTGTCTTCTCTTTCTTCCTCTTTCTTTCTCTCTCTCCTCCCTCTTCTTTTCACTTCCAGTCTCTCCAATGCATCTAGTCCTTCCTTTCCGTCTGTCCCAGACCACTGCACTGACCAACTACTTCTAACACTGGACTGTGCTAAAAAAATGTGCATCTGGCACACAATTAGGGCTCAGTAGTGAACAAATGAGTCAACCTCTTATCATGGAAAAGAGGTACTAGAAACCCTACTACTGTTAGGTATCCTTAACCAGCCTGTTTTAAATCCACCACCAGCAATAGCACAGCCCTCAAGTGCCTATCACACTTTTATCTGTCAGAACATAAACAGCCACATTTACCCACATTTGAAAAACAAACAAATATACAATAATCTATAGTGTTTTGCTCCACCAGCTTAACAATCTGATCGGAAAAAGGAATTAGTTATTTAGAGATAATACGATTTTTATGAACTCTAAAATCACTATTCTGTTTTCTGACTACTCAGAAACCATCCATGTGATATTCTGTCCTAAAATATCACATTGGAGAAGGGGGAATGAGAAGGGGATGTGGGGAGAAGGTCACACCATTTCCCCTGGATCTGGTTCACAGAATCCATTGTCTCCTGCGAATATGTGGACGTCTCCAGGATGGTAATGCCTCTCCAGTTTTTCATAGCTCCTCAAGGATGACAGACAGTGATGAGACAGTCTCAACGCCCTATTTCTTCCAAATTCAGTGCAACAATCATATCAAGTCTTAAATCAAAACTCCTCTGAGAACCATAGTACTATCAAACTTCCCAAGACACTTGATAATTTAATTCACTCCTGTATCTGTTCTACATCTTGGTGCTGAGAGCTAATTCACTTGGTAGCAGTGACGTTCGCAAAACAGCTGGTGAGTAACTGTGCTGTTCTCTACCACTTTTCACCCCACTGGTGTCGTCTGTGTGTCAGTTTCAGATCTTACCCCCTTCCTGGGTTTCTGATGCTTCCTCTCCTTCCTTCACTGAGCTACACCCTGTATTGTGTTGATCTGGTGTGTGTTGGTTCCGTTTTGAGAGACTCTCATCATCCCTTTTGATGTTTTCACCTTTCGGAGTCCTAGGGCAATGGACTGTACCCTTCTCCATATTCTTCTGGAATACCTCCAAACACAAAGAAACATTTTGGAGAGAGCAAGAAGGTCACATGCATGCAGCCTTTGAGGAGACTGCCTACCAGAGAAGAAATAAGACAGTATCAAGCAAATGAAATGCAAGGCGAGCAAAGGTTAACTTAAGCTGCTTAAAAAAATGAAACAAATAAAATAAAATAAAAGTAATGTAAAGGAATTAAAGACAAGGAGTGGAAGAACTGTCGACATATCAAAAAAAGGGGGGGGGGCAAAGCTTGGAAAAGATGACCAGGACACCCACAGATGTAAAGGTAGTTGATTACACATACTGCTGACATTACTAGAGAGGGGCATGTTTATTTGGTGAGATGGCAGAGTTTCATAAGAACAGAAGTAAAAAATGTAGTTCATTACAAGTTTTCAGAAATTGATTTTTCACATATAGTGAGATTTGAAACTTACTGTGTTAATTAGTCCTACAAATTTTTCTCCATAACACCCACCAATTTATCTCCCTAAACATGCAACACCCATGTGTGCTCATACACACTGAAACCTAAGGATGAAGGGATGGTGTGAAGGTAAAGAAAAAAAGAAGAAGTTGGCTTTTTCCCTGTTTTTCCCTAGTCCTGCTTTCAAGCACACTTATCTGGGGAAACATATTAGTGCCGTCTTTGAAAAGGCTACGTTTTACATTTCTAGAAAACTCAAATTTTCTCCTTCTGAGGTCAAGCTGCCACTTCAAATAGATTTTTATCTTCAGAAGCTTTTTCCGATGGAAAAGGCTTCAAAAATCAGAAAAGAAATGGATATATTTTTTGATGATAATATCATCTTCCCTATCTTGTATTACATTATTTTATAGCTTATGCTTATATACTATATATCATACTATATCTAAATATAAAACATTGATTCCACTCATTCATAACTTTCTTTTTAAAAAGTCTAACTACAGCACCACCATCAGAGTGAGCCATTAACATGAGCTGGGATTAAAGAAGAAGATGAAGTTTGATGCTCAACCTTAGACCACTTCAAGCTTCCCGGTTCAAAGATACGTTTAAACCATAATGTTCCCATTTCTCTAATGGAGTCAGAAGTGCTCACCATTCTCCAGTTGAGGCACACATGTTCAGCAGCATAAGAGAGAAGTCAAGCTTCCACTCTCAGGAAAAAAAGCATCTCCAAAAAAGTTAAATGAGATCCACCAAAAAGCACATCACTGATTTACCACAAGTCTTTACGGAATCCCCAAATACTCATTGCCAAGTAGTGTCAACCACAGAGATCTTGCGTTTTCCATTCAAACATAGCCATACAAAATTAAGTGACGTTTGGAACAGCAGGATAAAACAATTAAAACAGCCCTGGAGAGCCATTAAGGCAGGGGTATTCAGAGTTCAGTCTATTTCTACCCATTCTAATAAAGACACACACACACACACACACACACACACACACACACACACACACATCCAGTTTATGTTACAACCAGCATAGCAAGCTAGTATTTTCTTTTTTTGGTTTGGCTGCAAAGGCCCATGGAGAACCAACAAAGATAATTATTAAGATAACTTGGTTAAAGGATTAAGACTTATATCAAGTCAAGGATTATAAGTGATTTTTATTTTCTCCATTAAAATGTATTACTGTCATAATTATAGAAAATATGTCACTATTAAATACCTTTAAAATGAAATTTTAAAACAATATCAAGCAAAGTCAAATGTGTCTAGTTTGAATGAAGTCTTTTATGACAAAAAGGACTGGAGAAAGTGGAGAACAATGCTTAGGCATCATGAATTACTGCATCTAAATGATTATTCTAAAAATAAAAGTGGCATTAAAATGGACTGCTTTACAGGCAAGCAGGGTGCCAAAGTAAAAAAATGATTCAATTAAACATAGAGTTGAAAACAATCTACCTACACATGTTGAGGATCAGAGTTTATGTTAATTCATATATTACGAAAGAGCTGATTAAAGAAAGACATTTATAAAAATTATGTATAATTGATATGATAAGATCTATACTAGTCTTACTTCCAAAACCTAGCAATAGAGCCAGAGTACAAATTAGCCTGATTTGGAATCAAATGGTTTTATACACAGCCAGTAAGCTTAAAATCAAAATAGTTGTCTTTAAGCCAAAAACAGCACTTGTATTGAACATCACTATTGTTAAAGTACCTATAGTGTGACAGGCCCTAGGCCAAGGACTTTATTTTCACTGTCTCATTTAATCCCTATAACAAATTTGCATGATAGATACTACTGTTATTTCCACTTTATAAAGAAACTGAGGCACAGTTCCAAATCACACAACCAGAAAAGGCAGCATCAGAATTTTCAGAAGGCTGGACTTCAGAACCCATACTTATACATTCCCTATGGGGGGAGCAATAATTATAGTGTGAACCACAGAAGAAAGGTACGTACACCCTCATATTCCTCCTTCATTCTACAAAGATGCTCTGCTTACATCAGTATACTTTTTTTCAGATACTTCTGATCTAATTATTTATTGTCAAAGCAATGTTACCATTCTTTGTGTCTTCTAATAATATTTTACAAACCTCAAAATAGATCAATATATGTTAAAATGGCATTAATTAGTCTTATCTTAATTGTAAAAGTAACACGTTTAGGGCAGAATGGTTGGCAAATACAGAAAACACTTTATATCAGTGATAATCCCATTACTCAGAGGTAAATTTGTCAACATGTGCATGTATCTTCTAGACTTTTTTTTCTGTGTGTAGATTTTTTTTTAATGGCATCCCACTTGCATATTTGGTCATTTTCTTTTTTGTTGTGGTTTAATAATATATCCTTTTACTGGATGAGATGAAACAAAAGTCCAGGAAGCCTCAAGTTCAAACAAGCTCACACTTCCCTTTTAAGGAAAATGGCCCCAGCACTTCTTTCTTTCATAACTTTCCACCACTTTCATTGTGATTTATTGGTGAAAGCAACCCTACTGGTCAAGCAATAGAGACCTGACCGAGGAAGCAAGTATAGGCCTGATGGCCACATGGGGGCAGAACCTTTGGGGCACAGTTCCTCGAGTTGTCCTGGCTGGAATTTAGTGTAATGGGAGTCCTCCACATCCAGTGACTGAAAGCAAGCAATCAAATCATCTCCAGGATAGATACACTAGAAGATTTTACTCTATGAACCCAGACCCATGACCTTAGGTTTGGAAGAATTAAGATCCATGGTAATCAAATGTGTAGTTGAAGAAGGAACTTCCTCTGCCCTGATTACAAATCTCTACTCCTAAGTGCCATCTGTCCAAATCTCTTCTCAACACTTAAAGAGTGTGATCACAGCATCCTTAAACACTTTCCCCAATCATTACATAGTTAATGTTTATTAGTTGAGCATGTATTAATAGCACTGTGACAGGTGCTGAAGAGTAAGATATATATGTATAAGAGTACATGATATACATATGAATATAAGTTACATACTTATGAGGAAGTAAAGGACATAGAAATCAAGGCAGTAACTGAGCCATGAAAAAAAGAAAAGAAAAAATTATTCTGACATTAGTTTAAGTGGTAAGGTTTATTCAAGACTATTGTAATAGCAAAGACAGAGATAGGGCTGAAATCTGAATACAAGAACAAGAGGGGATTTATAACAAATGAGCAGGTAGAGAGCCATTTATGGGTGGATGGAAAATTACTATGGTAACATCAAGGACAGGTGGAATTCTTCCTAAACGGATCTAACAGGATTTTTGCTAAGGGAAGGCCAGAGCAACCAGATAGAAAGGGTGGGGAGATTTTATCTAAAGGGACTTGGCAGGATTCGTGCTAAGACTAGGCAGAGAAGGCCTGGAGAGGCTTTGTGCAAGGGGTTGAGGAAGACTGTGGCAAAGCCATGGTCTAGTCAAGAAGAGGGCTTAGAGGAGCATAGCTTAAGTTTAATCAAGGACAGTGTCTTTTCAGAAGCCAGGAAAGTCTCACAGTATGAGTGGGACTTGAGTTGGACCTTCAACATAGGATAGGCTGTGGACAGGTGAAAAGGGGAGGTAAGCTACTTACACAGAGGGATCTATAAACAAAGATGCAGAAGGAGGTGGAGAGACACACTTAAAGTACAGAGAGCAAAAACTAGGAAATCAGTAGAACATAAAGAGCAGACCCAAGGTGGATGCCATGTCCACTACAGGACTGATCCAGTAATTAGATATTTGATCTTGCAGGACATCAACATTTTTATTGCCTGCTACACTTTTTTTTAGAGTAGAGCTTTCAATGAAGTAAAAGCTAGCATATCAACAACGTTCATCCAAAAAGTTAAATACACATTCCTAACCAATAAAGTCAATTTAACTAAGCTTATAAGTCTACTAAATGTACTTCATGACATATAGATTAAAACAGACTACAAAATTAATGTTTATAAATATATATTAAAATTAAAACATACTAAAAAATTAATAAAATTCTAGGATTTAAACTGTAGCTATGTATACATACTATAAAATATTTGGTGGCAAATCTTTATCGTAAAGACAAAGAAAGCCAAATACACAATCCACCTATGCTGCCTGCAGGGCTTGTAAGCAATAACATGTGTGTTTATCACCATCAAACAAGACATTAGCATCCTTTTCCTAAAGAGGATTCTTTTTGCCAAGCTTAGTGCTACAAAATAAGGAAAACTGACAAGGTCTTAACCAAAAGACTATTCAATAATGTTAAGTCTCAGCCACCAAATCTAGCTTCCAGTAAGAAATCTAATTTCTGTTCAGTGTGACAACATAATTTAGCCACTTTGAGAAGAAACCATGTTGAACGGCTTTTCCTCCTACTAAATGGCTTTTGTGGAGTCTGACTTCAACAAGCACTGCATGCATGAATGAATGATGTCAACTACTTCAAACAAGGGCTAAACCAGTACACAGCTACAGATAGGACAGATTTCATAAGCTTTCCCTGATAGAATTATCTGTATAACTAAGGAATCACAAGTTAGCTTTCCTAAATGTCTCTCCTTTGTGTGTGTTAATCTTTTCAGACATAAACAGAAAGTTTCCCGATACGATTTTCAAGTTCAAAATGAGTGTTGGAGGATGAAGTCTCTGACTTCAGGAGCAACATATACTGGAAAGTAATTAGACACTGACTCAGTTTTCGCCTAAAATGAGGAATGGATACAAACATCATGACTCTCCCCAACTGTAGCAGATGAGAAATCTCATCCAGTTGAGGAATTCTCTTCCACAATAGCACCTTATATACAAATCTTAGTCCAGAAAAGAAATAAGACCTTAGCTAGTATAATATTTTATCTTATAATAAGTAAAAAAAGGTAATATATCTGTAAATTGGGTACATTGAATATATATCTAAATCTTTCTATGTCAAATACCTGCAAATAAAATAGTCACTTAGTATTTATTTATCATTCTCTTTTTTTCTAAGACTTATTTTTTTTTTATTTTTTATTTTTTAATATATGAAATTTACTGTCAAATTGGTTTCCATACAACACCCAGTGCTCATCCCAAAAGGTGCCCTCCTCAATACCCATCACCCACCCTCCCCTCCCTCCCACCCCCCATCAACCCTCAATTTGTTCTCAGTTTTTAACAGTCTCTTATGCTTTGGCTCTCCCCCACTCTAACCTCTTTTTTTTTTTTTTTTTTTTCCTTCCCCTCCCCCATGGGTTTCTGTTATGTTTCTCAGGATCCACATAAGAGTGAAACCATATGGTATCTGTCTTTCTCTGTATGGCTTATTTCACTTAGCATCACACTCTCCAGTTCCATCCATGTTGCTACAAAAGGCCATATTTCATTTTTTCTCATTGCCACGTAGTATTCCATTGTGTATATAAACCACAATTTCTTTATCCATTCATCAGTTGATGGACATTTAGGCTCTTTCCATAATTTGGCTACTGTTGAGAGTGCCGCTATAAACATTGGGGTACAGGTGCCCCTATGCATCAGTACTCCTGTATCCCTTGGATAAATTCCTAGCAGTGCTATTGCTGGGTCATAGGGTAGGTCTATTTTTAATTTTCTGAGGAACCTCCACACTGCTTTCCAGAGCGGCTGAACCAATTTGCATTCCCACCAACAGTGCAAGAGGGTTCCTGTTTCTCCACATCCTCTCCAGCATCTATAGTCTCCTGATTTCTTCATTTTGGCCACTCTGACTGGCGTGAGGTGATATCTGAGTGTGGTTTTGATTTGTATTTCCCTGATAAGGAGCAACGTTGAACATCTTTTCATGTGCCTGTTGGCCATCCGGATGTCTTCTTTAGAGAAGTGTCTATTCATGTTTTCTGCCCATTTCTTCACTGGGTTATTTGTTTTTCGGGTGTGGAGTTTGATGAGCTCTTTATAGATTTTGGATACTACCCTTTGTCCGATGTGTCATTTGCAAATATCTTTTCCCATTCCGTTGGTTGCCTTTTAGTTTTGTTGGTTGTTTCCTTTGCTGTGCAGAAGCTTTTTATCTTCATAAGGTCCCAGTAATTCACTTTTGCTTTTAATTCCCTTGCCTTTGGGGATGTGCCGAGTAAGAGATTGCTACGGCTGAGGTCAGAGAGGTCTTTTCCTGCTTTCTCCTCTAAGGTTTTGATGGTTTCCTGTCTCACATTCAGGTCCTTTACCCATTTTGAGTTTATTTTTGTGAATGGTGTGAGAAAGTGGTCTAGTTTCAACCTTCTGCATGTTGCTGTCCAGTTCTCCCAGCACCATTTGTTAAAGAGACTGTCTTTTTTCCATTGGATGTTCTTTCCTGCTTTGTCAAAGATGAGTTGGCCATACGTTTGTGGGTCTAGTTCTGGGGTTTCTATTCTATTCCATTGGTCTATGTGTCTGTTTTTATGCCAATACCATGCTGTCTTGATGATGACAGCTTTGTAGTAGAGGCTAAAGTCTGGGATTGTGATGCCTCCTGCTTTGGTCTTCTTCTTCAAAATTACTTTGGCTATTCGGGGCCTTTTGTGGTTCCATATGAATTTTAGGATTGCTTGTTCTAGTTTCGAGAAGAATGCTGGTGCAATTTTGATTGGGATTGCATTGAATGTGTAGATAGCTTTGGGTAGTATTGACATTTTGACAATATTTATTCTTCCAATCCATGAGCAGGGAATGTCTTTCCATTTCTTTATATCTTCTTCAATTACCTGCATAAGCTTTCTATAGTTTTCAGCATACAGATCTTTTACATCTTTGGTTAGATTTATTCCTAGGTATTTTATGCTTCTTGGTGCAATTGTGAATGGGATCAGTTTCTTCATTTGTCTTTCTGTTGCTTCATTGTTAGTGTATAAGAATGCAACTGATTTCTGCACATTGATTTTGTATCCTGCAACTTTGCTGAATTCATGTATCAGTTCTAGCAGACTTTTGGTGGAGTCTATCGGATTTTCCATGTATAATATCATGTCATCTGCAAAAAGCGAAAGCTTGACTTCGTCTTTGCCAATTTTGATGCCTTTGATTTCCTTTTGTTGTCTGATTGCTGATGCTAGAACTTCCAGCACTATATTAAACAACAGCGGTGACAGTGGGCATCCCTGTCGTGTTCCTGATCTCAGGGAAAAAGCTCTCAGTTTTTCCCCGTTGAGGATGATGTTAGCTGTGGGCTTTTCATAAATGGCCTTTATGATCTTTAAGTATGTTCCTTCTATCCCGACTTTCTCAAGGGTTTTTATTAAGAAAGGGTGCTGGATTTTGTCAAAGGCCTTTTCTGCATCGATTGACAGGATCATATGGTTCTTCTCTTCTTTTTTTGTTAATGTGATGTATCACGTTGATGGATTTGCGAATGTTGAACCAGCCCTGCATCCCAGGAATGAATCCCACTTGATCATGGTGAATAATTCTTTTTATATGCTGTTGAATTCGATTTGCTAGTATCTTATTAAGAATTTTTGCATCCATATTCATCAGGGATATTGGCCTGTAGTTCTCTTTTTTTACTGGGTCTCTGTCTGGTTTAGGAATCAAAGTAATACTGGCTTCATAGAATGAGTCTGGAAGTTTTCCTTCCCTTTCTATTTCTTGGAATAGCTTGAGAAGGATAGGTATTATCTCTGCTTTAAATGTCTGGTAGAACTCCCCTGGGAAGCCATCTGGTCCTGGACTCTTATTTGTTGGGAGATTTTTGATAACCGATTCAATTTCTTCGCTGGTGATGGGTCTGTTCAAGCTTTCTATTTCCTCCTGATTGAGTTTTGGAAGAGTGTGGGTGTTTAGAAATTTGTCCATTTCTTCCAGGTTGTCCAATTTGCTGGCATACAATTTTTCATAGTATTCCCTGATAATTGTTTGTATCTCTGAGGGATTGGTTGTAATCATTCCATTTTCATTCATGATTTTATCTATTTGGGTCATCTCCCTTTTCTTTTTGAGAAGCCTGGCTAGAGGTTTGTCAATTTTGTTTATTTTTTCAAAAAACCAACTCTTGGTTTCGTTGATCTGCTTACAGTTTTTTTAGATTCTATATTGTTTATTTCTGCTCTGATCTTTATTATTTCTCTTCTTCTGCTGGGTTTAGGCTGCCTTTGCTGTTCTGCTTCTATTTCCTTTAGGTGTGCTGTTAGATTTTTTATTTGGGATTTTTCTTGTTTCTTGAGATAGGCCTGGATTGCAATGTATTTTCCTCTCAGGACTGCCTTCGCTGCATCCCAAAGCGTTTGGATTGTTGTATTTTCATTTTCGTTTGTTTCCATGTATATTTTAATTTCTTCTCTAATTGCCTGGTTGACCCACTCATTCGTTAGTAGGGTGTTCTTTAACCTCCATGCTTTTGGAGGTTTTCCAGACTTTTTCCTGTGGTTGATTTCAAGCTTCATAGCATTGTGGTCTGAAAGTATGCATGATATAATTTCAATTCTTGTAAACTTATGAAGGGCTGTTTTGTGACCCAGTATATGATCTATCTTGGAGAATGTTCCATGTGCACTCGAGAAGAAAGTATATTCTGTTGCTTTGGGATGCAGAGTTCTAAATATATCTGTCAAGTCCATCGGATCCAATGTATCATTCAGGGCCCTTGTTTCTTTATTGACTGTGTGTCTAGATGATCTATCCATTTCTGTAAGTGGGGTGTTAAAGTCCCCTGCAATGACCACATTCTTATCAATAAGGTTGCTTATGTTTATGAGTAATTGTTTTATATATCTGGGGGCTCGGGTATTTGGCGCATAGACATTTATAATAGTTAGCTCTTCCTGGTGGATAGACCCTGTGATTATTATATAATGCCCTTCTTCATCTCTTGTTACAGCCTTTAATTTAAAGTCTAGTTTGTCTGATATAAGTATGGCTACTCCAGCTTTCTTTTGGCTTCCAGGAGCATGATAAATAGTTCTCCATCCCCTCACTCTCAATCTAAAGGTGTCCTCCGATCTAAAATGAGTCTCTTGTAGACAGCAAATAGATGGGTCTTGTTTTTTTATCCATTCTGATACCCTATGTCTTTTAGTTGGCGCATTTAATCCATTTACATTCAGTGTTATTATAGAAAGATATGGGTTTAGAGTCATTGTGATGTCTGTATGTTTTATGCTTGTAGTGATGTCTCTGGTACTTTGTCTCACAGGATCCCCCTTAGGATCTCTTGTAGGGCTGGTTTCGTGGTGACAAATTCCTTCAGTTTTTGTTTGTTTGGGAAGACCTTTATCTCTCCTTCTATTCTAAATGACAGACTTGCTGGATAAAGGATTCTCGGCTGCATATTTTTTCTGTTTAGCACACTGTAGATATCGTGCCAAGCCTTTCTGGCCTGCCAAGTTTCAAAGGAGAGATCAGTCACGAGTCTTATAGGTCTCCCTTTATAAGTGAGGGCACGTTTATCCCTTGCTGCTTTCAGAATTTTCTCTTTATCCTTGTATTTTGCCAGTTTCACTATGATATGTCGTGCAGAAGATCGATTCAAGTTACGTCTGAAGGGAGTTCTCTGTGCCTCTTGGATTTCAATGCCTTTTTCCTTCCCCAGTTCAGGGAAGTTCTCAGCTATAATTTGTTCAAGTACCCCTTCAGCACCTTTCCCTCTCTCTTCCTCCTCTGGGATACCAATTATGCGTATATTATTTTTTTTTAGTGTATCACTTAGTTCTCTAATTTTCCCCTCATACTCCTGGATTTTTTTATCTCTCTTTCTTTCAGCTTCCTCTTTCTCCATAACTTTATCTTCTAGTTCACCTATTCTCTCCTCTGCCTCTTCAAGCTGAGCCATCGTGGATTCCATTTTGTTTTGCATTTCATTTAAAGCGTTTTTCAACTCCTCATGACTGTTCCTTAGTCCCTCGATCTTTGTGGCAAGAGATTCTCTGCTGTCCTGTATACTGTTTTCAAGCCCAGCGATTAATTTTATGACTATTATTCTAAATTCACTTTCTGTTATATTATTTAAATCCTTTTTGATCAGTTCATTAGCTGTTGTTATTTCCTGGAGATTCTTCTGAGGGGAATTCTTCCGTTTGGTCATTTTGGAGAGTCCCTGGCGTGGTGAGGACCTGCAGTGCACTTCCCCTGTGCTGTGGTGTATAACTGGAGTTAGTGGGCGGGGCCGCAGTCCTACCCGATGTCTGCCCCCAGCCCACTGCTGGGGCCACAGTCAGACTGGTGTGTGCCTTCTCTTCCCCTCTCCTAGGGGCGGGATTCACTGTGGGGTGGCGTGTCCCGTCTGGGCTACTTGCACACTGCCAGGCTTGTGTTGCTGGGGATCTGGCGTATTAGCTGGGGTGGGTAGGCAAGGTGCACGGGGGCAGGAGGGGCAGGCTTAGCTCGCTTCTCCTTAGGTGATCCACTCCAGGAGGAGCCCTGTGGCAGCGGGAGGGAGTCAGATCCACTGCCGGAGGTTTGGCTCCGCAGAAGCACAGAGTTGGGTGTTTGCGCAGAGCGAGCAAGTTCCCTGGCAGGAACTGGTTCCCTTTGGGATTTTGGCTGGGGGATGGGCGGGGGAGATGGCGCTGGCGCCTTTGTTCCCCGCCAAGCTGAGCTCTGCCGTCCGGGGGCTCAGCAGCTCTCCCTCCCTTTGTCCTCCAGCCTTCCCGCTTTCCGAGCAGAGCTGTTAACTTCTGACCTCCCAGACGCTAAGTCGCGCTTGCTGTCGGAACACAGTCCGTCAGGCCCCTCCGCTTTTGCCAGCCAGACTCGGGGGCTCTGCTTGGCCGGCGAGCCGCCCCTCCGCCCCGGCTCCCTCCCGCCAGTCCGTGGAGCGCGCACCGCCTCGCCGCCCTTCCTACCCTCTTCCGTGGGCCTCTAGTCTGAGCTTGACTCCGGAGACTCCCTTCTGCTAATCCTCTGGCAGTTTTCTGGGTTCTTTAGGCAGGTGTAGGTGGAATCTAAGTGATCGGCAGGACGCGTTGTGAGCCCCGCGTCCTCCTACGCCGCCATCTTCCGGAACCTCCCTAAGACTTATTTTATACAATTTCCTTGTTAAAAAGTGAAATGTAGTTATATATACACACATGTATACACATGTATATGTACATCTGTAGTGATATATAGTATCTATATGTGTAGTAATATAAAACTTATTACAAAAAATAAACACTATGAACCTAATGTCCTGTGTCCATGATAGATAAACATCTTTGGTTATAACACATAGGATTACTGTTCCTTATTTCTTGGTTTTTAAATACACAAATATTTAAAGAAAACACATACTTTATTTTCTTCTTTTTACTATGATCTTAAAATCCAGACCACTAATTATTCAACTGGACTCAGATTATGAATTTTGCAAAGTGAGCAAGAATGATTAATTATGTGTCAGAGAAGCATCCAATCATTATACTACAAAAACTCACTCATTTTGAATGACTATGGGGAAAGTATGACTGAATTACAAAGAATATTTGGAAAAACAGGGAAATTTACTCATTTCAGATAGATGGAATGACTCCAACTTTGAAGTGGAATAGGAAAGTGACAGATAAAAAGTTGAGACACCCAAGTTTTTAGGGCAACAATGTTGTTACTCAGGAGTATAAACTTAGGCCCATCATTCAACCTGTCAACACTGCTCTCTCCAACTTTCAAAGACAATCTCTGTTACCTGCATTTTCTTTTACATATATACTTACATGACTATGTGCATATTCATATGTTATATGAGTATATGTAACACAAGGGAAAGTTTTTGAAAAGTAGAAAGGGAAATATAATTAGGAAGACTGATTACCAAGTGGCTACTAACATTGTCCCTATGTAGAGATCTGGCCAAGTCAGCTTCAAAAATTCCCTTTGTGATGCAGCATCATTCACATAGCTATATTTATTAGATAAAATAACCTTAAATACAGTTATTTTCTCCAGTGCTTATTAATTAAACAAGCCCTTTTACTAACAGATGGGTCAATGGTAAATTAGCTCAGGTCACACAAGCTATTAAAAAAATGATTGATAATTTAATCAAGTCATCTGAAAGTTTATGTGAATAGATTACATACAGACAATATAAATGCACCTGCTTAGACACCAGTACATAAGGAAGTGACTAAAAAGAACAAAGGAAAATTAACAAGAAAATCTGGCAAGACTTTCAAAGGCCACAACAGGTAGAATAATTTTCCCCTCTTAATTCAATTTTAAATGCTTAACTGCATTCACAGCTAGTGCTGGGAATATACTTTGGGTGGGGGCTCAAGGGTGCTGAATTTCTGATTTGCTCAAAAATCTATTTGAAATAATTGTTTATTCAAGGTACATCTATCACTATAATATTAGTTCCTCCTTTATGAGAAAGACAAGCGTTGTAAATGTGCTGGCAGGTCAGGAGTTATATTTGCCACATGAGTAGAATAAAAAAGGAGTAAGAGAAATAGGTATCATCAAATCTTGGGCTGATGTCCATAATGAGAAGGCAGCAATGGAATGGAAAACCCCGTCCAAAATAACTGTATCCAAAGAAAGGAAAAGGGAAGCAGTGAGTGTTCTATTCCACGCAGCCCCTTCTATGTGGAAAGCCACAAATCACCTGCGTGAAATGAGTGGAAACAGCTATGCTGTCACTGTGGAGTTGCCTGGAACAGTGGGGAATGTGGATGGCAAATGACTAAAGAGAAACGGCAACAGAGGTACAGAGGGAAGATACAAGAATCATAGGAGTAATTGACTCTGTACCCTATGGTTGATCATTAACAAAAGGGTAGAGTAAGCACAGATTTTAATTTTTTCTCAAAATAAATAAGTAAAAAAATAAAAGGAGATAAAAATTAAGAACTCAGCTCTAGAGGTGGGCTGACTGGGTCTGAGTCCTGGCTCTGCCACTTAGCTATGGGATTGTGGGCAAGTTACTCAATCTTTATCAGTTTCTGTATCTGTGAAAAGGGGGAAATAATCTCCTTTCAAAACTTTTCTAGAACTGTTATAAGAAACAAAGAAAAAGATCATAGCCAGCATTCATTTCACATCTACTACATTCGAAACCATGTTCTAAACACTCCAAATGCATTCATTCATATATATTCTTCACAGCTGTATGAAATCAATTCTAATATTTGCCCTATTTTCATAGGTGACAAGATGAAGCTTAGCCAAGTGTTCCATAATATTAGCTTAACTTCATGACCCTAAATTACAAAAAGAAAGGTAGTACTGAGAGAGAGAGAGAGAGAGAGAGATTCACAAAAATACAGTCATTAAAAAATCACAACTAGTATCAATGAAGAGAAAGGGGCCAAACAGAGAAACCCATGTGCTACACAGAGAGCTCAATGATGTAATTAGATTTTTTAAAAACACAAAAACTAAAAAGATACTTAACAATAATAATACTTTTATAGGTCTAAGTCCTCCATGAGATGAAACTGGCAATAAAAACAACTATTTCAGGAGCGCCTTGGTGGCTCAGTTGGTTAAGCATCTGACTTTGGCTCAGGTCATGATCTCACCGGTCATGAGTTTGAGCCTTGCGTTGGGCTCTGTGCCGACAGCTCAGAGCCTAGAGCCTGCTTTGGATTCTACGTCTCCCGCCCCTGCTCGCTCTCTGTGTCTCTCTGTCTCTCTCTCAAAAATGAAAAAATGTTAAAATATATATATAAAGCAACTATTTCAGATTGACATATTGTTAAAACATTAAAGAGGGAGACCCGTTATCAAAGACGTGTAATAAAGTTCAAACAACAGAGAAAATAGAGTTCTTCAAATTTCCTCATCAAGAATATACTTCAGAATATATATTCCTCATCAAGAATACACCTGGGTGGCTCAGTTGGTTAAGCATCTGACTTTTTTTTTCAAGCTTATTTATTTAATTTAAGAGAGACAGAGACAGCATGAGCTGGGGAAAGGGGCAGAGAGAGAGGGAGAGAGAGAATCCCAAGCAGGCTCCACACAGCCAGCACAGAGCCTGATGTGGGGCCTAAACTCACCAACCATGAGATCTTGACCTGAGCTTAAATAGAGAGTTGGCCGCTTAACTGACTGAGCCACCCAGGTGCCCTAAGATGCTGATTCTTGATTTCAGCTCAGGTCATGATCCCAGGGTCAGGGGATGGAGCCCCCATGTTGAGCTCCAAGCTGGACATGGAGACTGCTTAAGATTCTCTCTCCCTCTGCCCCTCCCCACCCCCACCGTGTATGCATGGGTACTCTCTCACAGAAAGAAAGAAAGAAAAGAAAAGAAAAGAAAAGAAAAGAAAAGAAAAGAAAGAAAGAAAGAAAGAAAGAAAGAAAGAAAGAAAGAAAAAGTATATTTCATGTTTTTCCTTGGTCATTTTCTCTCTCTCTTTCACTGATGCCTGGGTCCTAATCTATATACATACCAGATTCTTTCCCATCTGTTTTAAAACTAAAATGACATCCTCTCCAGCATCTATAGTCTCCTGATTTGTTCATTTTGGCCACTCTGACTGGCGTGAGGTGATATCTGAGTGTGGTTTTGATTTGTATTTCCCTGATAAGGAGTGACGTTGAACATCTTTTCATGTGCCTGTTGGCCATCCGGATGTCTTCTTTAGAGAAGTGTCTATTCATGTTTTCTGCCCATTTCTTCACTGGGTTATTTGTTTTTCGGGGGTGGAGTTTGGTGAGCTCTTTATAGATTTTGGATACTAGCCCTTTGTCCGATATGTCATTTGCAAATATCTTTTCCCATTCCGTTGGCTGCCTTTTAGTTGTGTTGGTTGTTTCCTTTGCTGTGCAGCCGCTCTGGAAAGCAGTGTGGAGGTTCCTCAGAAAATTAAAAATAGACCTACCCTATGACCCAGCAATAGCACTGCTAGGAATTTATCCAAGGGATACAGGAGTACTGATGCATAGGGGCACTTGTACCCCAATGTTTATAGCAGCACTCTCAACAATAGCCAAATTATGGCAAGAGCCTAAATGTCCATCAACTGATGAATGGATAAAGAAATTGTGGTTTATATACACAATGGAGTACTACGTGGCAATGAGAAAGAATGAAATATGGCCCTTTGTAGCAACGTGGATGGAACTGGAGAGTGTGATGCTAAGTGAAATAAGCCATACAGAGAAAGACAGATACCATATGGTTTCACTCTTATGTGGATCCTGAGAAACTTAACAGAAACCCATGGGG
>NC_064816.1:90496862-90503421 GCF_023721935.1 Panthera uncia | reverse complement strand
TGGGTGTTGTATGGAAACCAATTTGACAACAAATTTCATATATTAAAAAAAAAAAAGAAATAAAAAGAATAAATAAATAAAAGTCTGAAATTACTCAGAAAAAAAAAAAACTAAAATGACGAAAAATACTTCTGTCCTTTCTTCTTTTCCTTCCCTTTGCTCCCCTGGTCCCTGCATTTCAGCCTCCATTCTTCCCCTCTCTTTAATCCAAAGCAATTAGGTCTCTATTCCCACTGGTGCCCTACACATACCAAACAAAAACTTTCGTAACTGCAAGTTTAGTGGATTCTTTTCAGAACTGCTCTTTTCAGGACCTGGCTGAGTTTTTCACATTATCACCCATATTCCTCTGCAACTCTCTGCCTTCCTCAGCATCTGGCTGGTCTTCTGGCTACCCCTCCAGTCAATCCTTCTCATATTCTTTGGTTCCTCTTTTATCCAACTCTAACTATTGGTATTCTATTATTTCACCTCTTCTATTTCATTCAGAGATGAGATACATTCTATTTTAATAATCCTCCAAGCTTTACTTTGGGCACAGTCCCAGGTGCCCTCAACTCTCCAGATCTTAGCACTAAAACCTTCCTGGGGACATAAGGCAAACAAAGACAACAAAAACAAAAACAAATACTCCCACTTAACTGTCACTCTGTTTAACCCAGCCCGTTGCTTTCTCATTAGGAATTCAGCTTCCTCTGGAATCCCCAATAGGCCTTGTTCATAACATTTATTTGGTTTTTCAGTATCTCCATTTCCCTCTTACTTCTCCTAAGGGGTTTGATCATACAAAAAGCCTTTGGTTGCTTTTCTGCTTCCTCAGGGGCTTTTTTGTCTGTCTGTACCTGTGCTCATTGCTAAGCTGCTTCAGAATTCACTCTCTTGTCTCACGCATCAGGCCAATAAGGAATGACTTCTATCTTATTCTCTGTTGAGTTACAACAGGGCTTTCAACTATTCATCGGAAGTTCCTTGTGTTTTACAATTTCCCCTCAACTCAGATAATGCTGGTGGATCTGTAGGATCATTGATTTAAATCCCTGAAAAGACAGACCGTTACAAATACAGCAATCCCAAGGAGACCATTTTGAACCAGAGACAGAATTATTTTTCAAATTTGCAAAAATTTGTTTATACAGGGAAATGTATGTTTGTTTACTCGAATCCCAGAAGAAAGAGAGCACATATTTGCTTGGTAATCAACCATTAAGCATGAAAAAAGTTTCATGTCTAAAATCTTTAAATTTCCTTTCTGTCTTGAGATTTTTTTTTTTAAGCTCAGATATGTTTCTGCATAAAAGTCACTGAACGAGTAATAATTGTTTTTCCATTTTCAGATTCTACTGACAAACGTAGATATCACTCTCCATCCAGTTCATTATAATGAGGCAACAAACGAGAGCCTGAAGTTGAAATTCCCAGGAAACCCAAACATACTTAAGGAAAGAATAAGATCAAGCCTCACTCCTTTCTCCAAAGCCTTCTTTTCTGATCTTGGCCTACCAGATGTCATATTCCTCAAAAATCACCCTAAAATCAACAGTGTCTACTATCCAAATTTTGCACTTGATTACTTTACGTAGTTTATCATTCTAGATTTTTCAAGTACTTGCCATCTCTCCATTATTATAATAGTATAGTATACTCCTTCTGTATGCATCGATGCTAAATAAATTATAAGCATCTGACTAAAACTCACTGATGCTTTGAGCTCTAACAGCACTTGATTTCACCCAAGTCTTAGCTTCCTCATTAATTCCTATTTCAAATTTCCAGCATTTCCACTATCTTGAATTACTCTGAGCTATCATCTATATTATGAGCAGTAAGGGATCTGAGTAGGTCATTTGAATTTTAGAATGATGTTTCTATTTCACAAAAATCATGACATCTAGACTCCTTTCCTTGCTGTTCAAGAGAATGTGCTGTACCTAAAGGTTATTAATCAGCCATGAAACTTCTTAAATTAATTGACAAATCCTTCATTAGAGATTCAATGACAATTACAAACAAATTTTAAAAAGCTCCCTAAGGTTCATGGAAATTAACATTTCTAATTACTCAGTTGAATTTCATAATAAAATACCTTAAACAAATTATGTTTTTTGGCAAAATGCTTTATCAAGTCTCTAGAGGAATAAAGCATTATATAAGTAAGGTGATCGTATATTTTATCATCCAAATGGAGACACTAAATGGTAAAAACATTGAATTTGTAAAAAGAAATGCTATTAATAACAACACAAAGACAACAAGCAAAAACCAGGACTGTCCTAGGCAAACCAGGACATAAGGTCCCCTCTATACATGGCACCTAAACACCAAACTGAGTCCTTGTTCTCAAGAATATGTCTAAAATTTAGTGAGTTTAATACAAAAAGGTGTCAGAGAATATGTGGTCAGAAAAGATAACTGGAAGAACTCTGTGCAAAGGTGAGAGCAAAGATGTAACTCTAGACTAAAATGACACCCAAATTGTATTGTGCGGTATTAAAACATAGCCCCACATTCTCTGATATTCCTCGTTGAGAGGTACAGTCTATGTTTCCCACTCTTGAATCTGGTCTCTCAGAACACTGGATCAATAAAGTAGGTGAAAGTGACACTGCCCCAGCTCTGGGCACTGGCCTTAACATGTCGGCAGCTTCCACTTGCTGTATCTCGGTAGTGCTGTTTAGATCACCTATTCCTCACTGATCTCTTTGCCCGTTTGATCCATCAGTTACTGACACAAGGGAGTTAAATGGATTTGTCCACTTCTCCTTTCAGTTCTATCAGCTTTTGCCTCCCATAGTTTGACACACATTAAGAATCATTATGTCTTCTTGTGAAATTAATACCTCTATCATTATATGATACCTCTTTTTATCCTCATGGGCTTCTGAATCATCAGGAAGTGTCTACTCAGTCTGAAATTAATATAACTACTCCAGCTTTCTTTCAAATAGTGTTAGTATGGCATTTTTTTTCCTATATCAATTTACCTTTAATCCAAGTCTTTATATTTAAGGTAGGTTTCTTATAAACAACATAGAGTTGGGTCTTGTTTTTTAATCCACACTGACAATCTCTGCCTTTTAATGGTTGTATTTAGACCAACTATACCCTAAGTGATTTGGACATAGGTATATTAATATCTACCTTGTTTGTAACTGTTTTTATTGTATTTGTCCTTTTTTTGTTTATTCCTTTTCTGCTTCCTGATTTTAACTGAGCATTTTATATGATTCTATTTTATATCTTCTTAGCATATCAATTTTATTTTTTGAAATCTTCACAGTGGTTGTCCTTCACAGTTGCACATTTCTAAGTCTAGTTTCAAATAATACTGTATCAGTCATGTGTAACTTTGTACCTTCTAACAGAGTGCTCTCCTTGCCATCACTCACCCCGTGTGATACTGCTGTCACAGATTTCACTTACCCAGATGCTATAATCACCCAATACATTGTTGCTATTATTGCTTTAAATACACATTGCATTTCTACTTCGACTAGATGAGAATAAAAGATTGTACGTTAAGTTTCTTTACTCCTTCTCAGACACTCTTTATAAAGATCCAAGTTTCTAACCTGTATCATTTTCATTTTGCTTAAAGTATTTTTAAAATTTCTTAAAAAAACAAGTCTACTGCCAATGAATTCTCTTCAGTTTTTATTTGAGAAGACTTCTATTTCTCCTTCACCTTTGAAAGGCATTTATTGGATATAGAATTCTAAATTGGTGATTTTAAAAACTATTTTCTTAAGTATTTCACACCATTCCCTTCTTGATTTCATGGTTTCAGATGAGAAGTCTGATGTAATTCTTATCCTTGCTCCTCTGTAGGTAAAGTATTTTTTCTTCTAGCTTCATTCAAGATTTTCTCTTTGCCTCTGTTTCTCTGCAGACTGAATAGGATATGCCTAGGTGTAGGGGGATTTTATTTTTGTTTTTCAGTTTTGTTTACACATAAGTATATACTTGGTGTGCTCTGAGTTTCATGGGTCTGTGGTGTGGTGTCTGTCATATATTCTGGAAAAGTCTTCTGCTATTTTTACCTTAAATACTTCTGCTCGATTCTTCTGCTGGTATTCCAATTATGCATGTCTTACACTTTTTGATATTATCCCACAGTTCTCAGATGTTCTATTTTCTTTTATATAAATTTATTTATTTATTTTTAGAGAGAGACAGTGAGTGGGGGAAGGGAAGAGAGAGAGGGAGAGGAAGAATCCCAAGCAGGCTCCATGCTGTCAGCACAGAGCCCTCTGCAGGACTCCATCCCATGAACCATAAGATCACGATCTGAACCAAAATCAAGAGTCAGATGCTTTAACCAACTGAGCCACCCAGGCGCCTCTCAGATGTTCTGTTTTTCTTTTTCTTCTTCTTCTTTCTCGCATTTCAGCTGAGGAAGTTTTTGCTGACCTGTATTCACGTTCTTTGACCCTTTCTTCAGCTGCGTCTACTGAGTACATCAAAAGCATCTTTCATTTCCGTTATAGCAGTTTTTTTTTAATTCTCTTTTGATTCTTTCTTAGATTCTTTCTCATTTCTCTGTTTACATTACCCATCTTTTCTTGCATTTTGTCTACTTTTTCCACTTGAACTCTAAATATATTAATCACAGTTATTTTAAATTCCCTCTCTGATAATTCCAACATCTGTGCCATATCCGAGGCTGGTTGTGATGACTGTGTTGCCTCTCCAGGCTGTATTTTTTTCTAACCTTTTGGAATGCCCTATAACTTTGTGCTAAAAGCCAAACATGAGGATTTATGTTAACCCGGCTAAGAGTTATGCTGTGTTTACTGTTCACTGTAACAATAGGTACCAGAGACTTCAAATTATTCTAGTGTTGCTGTTTTTTTACTCCTCCTGACTTGAGGTTTCCATTAGTACTCCTCTTCACGGAGAGTCTGTGTCTTGCAACTCTCAGCTATCACCTGCTGTTATTATGCTGGAACCCTGTTGGCATTGTGGTAATGTATGAGGGAGTGTGAACGTTCTCAAATCTTCTGAGTGAGTCTGATTTCTTTTAGTGAGCCTGCATCATGGGATGTGACCTTCACAAGCGTTTCTCCAGTGGCATAGCTCTTCTTTTTTCCCTTTCAACCCCCTACTTCCTTCCCTGACTGCAGTGTTCCCAATCTACTTCCTTGAGGCCCTGACCATTACTGACTCTGGTTTTCCCCACTTATGTGAGGCAGAAAGGCTGGAAAGAGTCTGAGTGGGAGAGACTCCCTTCCACCACCTTGGATAAGGCTTCTAGCAAAGATTTTTCCCCACAGAACAGGTTTCTGTGATGGATAACACTCTGGATGTTATCTGATGGTGATTATTCTTCCTCTTCCCATACCAGAGCAACAAGGGGATTTTCCATGATTTCCACTGTGAGAACCCTATGGGGGTTCCTGGAGGCAAAGCCCAAGAAAGTGTGGGGACATCCCTAAGACTATGGCCCCCAAGAGTTTTCACCCTCATGCTAGACCACACCCATTCCCCATCAACGCATAAAAATTACCAAGTATCCTTCCCAGTTTATGGCTCCACCAGCTTGTGCTCCCACTGAGGATATCTGGGCTATGTCTATCTGGATATGTCTGTCTCTCCAGAGTTTAGTACAGCAGTTTGCCCTGTGGCCTCCATTCTCTGATGAACTGAACCAAAGTTGCTGACGTTCAGCTCACCTAGTCCTTTCTCCTTGTAAGAATGGGAGCATCAGCTTCCAAGCTCTTTATATGTTGGAACTGAAGCTAAAAGTCTCACTTCCTATGTTCTGGGATGCTCACTCAGAGAACCCAGAGAACTCTAAGAGAGCCCAAGCCACATGAAGAGTCAGCACCAACTTGCCAGCCATGTAAGCCATGCTGGCAACGGATCCCTTGCATCTCATTCAACTGCACAAAATGATAGCAAATGAAGAAGAAACAAACTTTTCCCACCCTTCTCCAATTGCAGATTCATAAGCAAAATAAATGATAGCTGCTGTCTTAAGTCTCTAAGTTTTGGGGTGATTCCTTTTGCAATAATATATAAGCAGAACATTCCTAACATGATCTTCAAGGCCTTGCAGATTTCTCAAAATTCAATTCACACCAATCTCCCCTGAACATACCCCATGTCACATGGGGCTCTTGGCATCTGTACAACACACCAAGCTTTCCTTGGGGTCTGTCCCTACACTTTACCTGGTTGGTCACATATTATTCAGATCTAAGAGTAAATGTCCCCTCCTCAGCAAGGCTGCCACTGTCCATCCATATAAAGCAGGCTTATTGCTCACCCCTCCTTCTCATGCAAATTACCCACCACTCTCTATCTTAATTCTTTCTCATAGCTCTCTTTTCTTTTATGCAATTTAAATTACAGATGTGTCTGCTGACTTAGTTTTTTTCTCCCCTACTAAGCAGCATAGGCAGCATAAAAAGAGGAACTTAGTTTTGCTTACCATTACATATCAATTCCCTGGCCCAGTACACAGAACACACCAGGGTCTTGGTAAATGCCTCTAAAGGAGGAAGCTCTTTTACTAGGCATGGAAGGAAGGAAGGAAGGAAGGAAGGAAGGAAGGAAGGAA